>NW_010366918.1:237043-260652 GCF_000414095.1 Morus notabilis
ATATTTATAAGTAAGTTCTCCCCCACTCAATTTCACCACCATGTAATTACAAAATGAAGAGAATTTGTTTTCTTTCTTACATAAGTCCAGATTGATAATACATGGCATAGGAAAAAAAAAAAAGGTGACTTGAAACGGAAAACAAAATAATAGTAAAAAAAAAAGACGATTATGGACAACAACCATTTTAAACCTTGTAATTTGAATAATAAAATATGAATGAGCAGATCATGAACCAGTATTCATTTGGTTGGTGATTTAGGGCTTGAAAAAAATCCGAATGTTTCTTTTTTTCAACAACCTTGAATTCATAAGCAAAACTAACAAAATACCCCAAATAAAAAAATAAAAAAAATAAAAACAAGTAAATAAACATCAGGAGAGAAGAGAGAGAAGCAAACCTGGAAAGTTGAGCACTGAAAGGACTATGTTTTGTAAATAATCCAAATGTTTTCTAAACATGACAGGACTATATGTTGTTAGGATATTCTAACATAATTACAATTTACAAAGGTATGCAGAAGTGATATGATGTAATAATATATATATATGTGTGTGTGTGTGTGTGTGTATATATATATATATATATATATAAGGCACTATAACCCACCAGTATGCTAATAAATCAACATATGGTTTCATGTACATAAAGAAGATATACTCGTAAGCAAAAATAGAACCTAAAAAAAACCCATTATAGTTGCATGATTTACACCTAAATTCAACATCAGATATCTCTTTAGGGCAAAGAAAAGGAGAGAGGGTTAATTTTTGAATGAGCCACAACCAAGTTAACGTTTGCAATGGCAATATACATGTGTATGGAAATTACTTTTTCAAAGCCAAATGTAGTTTCTCTCTTTACACGAAGACCATGAGACCCAGAAAATAGTAACCTTTTTTTTTTTTTTTTTTTTTTTTTGGAGAAGTGATTATATATTACCAAGAGATCATCGTTTAGAGACTGATTGTAAGTCCGTAGAGTTCCTAACACTCAAGAGCATTGTTGTTTAACAAACAGTTAAAGCCCCAATTACAAATACCATTTCCCTGACTGTAACACCCATTTTTTTAAACCGACAAAATTCTTAGAAATAGATTTTAGGAATTAACTTGAATAATATTATAGTCTTATATATAGTTAATTCTGACATCACGTTGAGTTATTTATTATAGGTGAACGCGACGAGGATTCGAGGTGCCGAGAACAAGTTTATGCCATTTTATAGAAATTACATATATGTTCATTTTTTTAGATGATTTGATAAATGAATATATGTTCATGATATGATATACTTCATGTTACAATGCATGAAATTAAGTATCTTAGGAAAATTCTAAGGTTTCCTTGATTTTTCTTTTTAAACAAAAGAACCATTTTCATGATGTTAATTTCCAGCTCTATTTTGGACCTTTAAAATTCTGAAATTATTCCTTTAGTTTATATAAAGCTGTAGAGCCTTTTATAACGCCTTCTCATTTGCACAAATCGGACATCGGAGTAAGAAGATATGGCTAGTATACCATCCGGATACCCAGTAGTCTCCGAACATGTTACTGTACGCAAACAAGAATGGAAATTCTAGAAGTTGACCTAACTCTTCTATTTATCTTCCACACGATTTTACACCCTAATGACAGCCATTCCCTCAGCTGTTCAGGGGTCATTTAATTATACGATTAAACCCTAATCAATCCTAAATCAATCACATTAATTTTTTTTTACATATTAAAGAGCCATTCGATTCCCCTTCTCTCCTTTTCTCTTCCTCCTTATTTCTCACGCTAAAAAAAAAAAAAAGAATCAGAGAAAGCCTCCAACACCAGCCACAAACCTCGCCTCTTGATTCTTTTTGGATTCTTCAATCATTAGAGGTAAAATAAAGATTGTTGAGATATGATTCTTTCTTGTTGTTTAATTTGAATTTCTATGAGAGTCTGGATGATTTTACTTTGGGTTTGATTATAATGGTTTGAGAGAATGATGGAGGATATTTATTGGTTGATGATTGAGGGATGATATATGTATTTAGGTGATGTTTAATGTCCATGGCTGCAGGTTTTTATTTTGGATTGGAATGCATGACCCGGTTATTGTTTTGGGTGTTTTGGTGTCCTTATAATTTGATGAATTCTAGAGAGGCATGCTAGGAATTATGTTATTTTCTTATATTGTTATTTCTTCTATGTTATATATTTTGATTTCATAGAAACATAAGTTAGGATGTTGTTTTTGGATTCGAGTTGTAAGATATGTGAATTTCGATGGTCATGTTGATGTTTCTAACATTCTTTGCCACGAGAATTTTTGTAGAATGTGTGAATTGAATATTTTAAGAACATGTCTTAGGCACGGTTAAAGTATGCATATGGTTAGAATTGATTTTATCTTTAATGAATTTATTTTGGTATTTTCGGAGTTTACTGTGCTGGAATTTTCCAGCTTACATAATCTGACTTTAAAATAGTGTTTGGGGGATCAAACGCTCCATTTTTAACAAATAAGGTATCATTGGAAAGATCTTGATGTCTATTTTCAATTGACACAAGTTTCAAGTTATTTTGAGTTCTTTGTGATTTGTTATGAATTTTTAAAAAGATAAAGGCCAAGTTGTCAGTTTTTGTAAGATTTGGGAAATTTGTGTAATTATTGGGATTTTTTGTGTCTTGATGTTATTAAATGATGGAATTGGCCTTTTGGGCGCTGTTTCAATATGATGGATGGATTTGATGAATTAATGTTTTTAATTTTATTATATTTATGGTTTATGGCATAAACGGTTTTAGAGGTGAGCACCCGAGGACCTCATTTGTCGGGTCACTGTTAGAAAATTTAAAAAGGTTAAGTAAGGCGTTTTGGTAAGTACACTCTCACCTGCAACATGAATTGAAAAGTTGATAAGTATATGATTTTGATGTTTATGATGATGTTATGACACCTTTAATATTTCTCATATGATGACTTTTTGAAGAAACATGTATATATGTATTTTTATGTTTTTAAATGGCGTTGTACGCCCTTGATGGTGACTGGTGAGCCGTCTTATTGTCACGGTTGGTATGAGATTTGCTACCCCATGCTTTCTGTGGCTAGCGCGCTATGATGGTACAACGTTGGGCCCAATATATGATAGATTTTTAAGTTGTTCAAAAATAATTATTCCCATGATGACATTTATTGTTGATGAATAAAAAATATTCATTTATATTTGTGAGAATTAAGTGTCTTACTAAGCCTTTGTTTAGATAAGTTATTTCATGTTATAGACAATCTAAAGGGTAAGATGTAGCCATAGAGAATATTAGAACGGATGCGAGCTATGCGTGATAGGAAAACGGGAGAAACGATCATGAGATGAAAGTGCTTAATGTTAAACAAAGTTTTTAGTTTGTATTTTTATTGTTTTGGAACTTTAGTTTATGGTGGTTTTGATTTGAAGAATACTCTAGACTTTTTTTAGGTTTATTTCACGGTATGGATTTTAATAATTAAGTTGAACTAACATGTTTTTTTTTTTTTTTTGAGGAAGTTCAAAATTTTTAAAGTTATAATATGTTTTTTTTTAAAAATCTAGGTTTTCTTTAAGTCATTCAAAGTAAAGTGTTTCAAATTTAACTATTTTTCACATTCTTTAAGAGGTAAATATTTAAAAATTAAGATAAGTGTAACGATCCGGGGGTCGTTACAGTGACTATTACAGCATACTTAGAATCCAAAAAAAGGAGCGAAATACATAAGACATAGACAATGATGTAACTAGCTTGATAAAACCAGTGGCTTCCCATGACACACACTGAACCTCTCCAGTAGCTGCTTTGATAATATTGAGACAAATCTCTTTCAAAAATAACTTTGCTCCAGCCCCCTCGGTAAAGCCAAACCTTCAGCAGCCTTTGTCGACGAGCATTTACTTCTGAAAATTCTAATACTCTAGCTACTAAAGCTGTAGACACGCCTTTGAAGTCATTATAATGGAGCTATGATTAAAAACTTACGTGCATATTATTGGGGCGTTGACCGTGGTTGTTTGCCTTTGGTATTGGTCATAAACATCAACGTCACAATATTTTAACAAGGAATAGTGTGTCCAGATGAACATGCACATAAGAGAAATAAAAGCAAATAGTTGAGCAAAAACAAAACAAATCAATTCAAGCAATGTGTAATGAACCAAAGAAACAGAAGCAATATAATTAATAGAACTGGAAGCATGAAAAAACAGCATGAGATAAAGCATTTGCAAGCAAAGTTGTGACATATCCTTCGAATAACTTCTGTTTTACTCTCTATTTCACATCCTTGAAGAAAGTATCTCAATTAAAAAGCGTATTACAGAAGAGATGCACCTATAAACAATGATCATATTACAGTGCTTATATTTAATGCCTTTCTATATATACTGTGACATTAAGTGCGTTTGAGAAGTGCATTGAATAGGCGCATTGAATAAGCATATTTTATAATGACATTGAAGAAGTATGTTCCGTGAGCATATTTGACATGCACCAATTTTATATCTATTAGTAGATCAATTAGATAAAACTATTTAGCAAACCATGAATGACACCATATAGCAAACCATTTAGTAAACTGTGAATATAATCAATAGCAAATCATTTAGTAAACCATTTAGAGGAAAAAAAAGCGGCAAATATCAAAGATTGAACTAAAGAATCGTTCATTCATTTCTCCATGTTACAGTAAATGTTAGCTTTATACATAACAACCCTAGCACTAAATTAGGATACTACCAAGTACTAAATTAAGAAACTACCAATCAAATCCCATGATTTATGGGAACTCCTACCATAAAAAGGAAACTTAGTTGTATAGGCATAATCCTAGGATACAATATAATACAACTTCCTAAATTAGCTAAACAATTAATTACACGTATTTTCCGACACTCCCCCTTAAGCTGGTGAATATGTATTTTCCATCTCCAATTTAGATACAATAGTCTAAAAAACTGAGCTACTCAACCCTTTTTTGTTAGAATGCCAGCAAGTTGACCATGTGCAGACACATAAGGTGCAAAAATCAGTCCACTATCCAACTTCTCTTTAATAAAGTGTTTGTCAACTTCAATGTGCTTTGTTCAGTCATGTTGTATCGGGTTGTGAACTATGCTAATTGCAGACTTGTTGACGTAGTAGAGTCTCATAGGGTCATCCCACTTAATCTTCAAATCTTCAAGAATGATCTTTAGCCAAAGTAGTTCATATACCCTGAGCCATTACTCAAAATTCCGTCTCAACACTGGACCGGGCTACCACAACTTGTTTCACACCTTGTTTCTTACTTCTCCAGGTCACAAGGTTCCCACCAAAGAAGGTGTAATATCCTGAAGTTGACCTCCTATCAACAATAGATCCAGCATAATCGGCATCAGTCCTCCATTTCTTTTAAATAAGATCCCCATTCCTGGTGTTCCCTTAAAATAATGAAGTACTCTGTGAGCTGCTTGCAGATGAACTTACTTCAGACTATGCATAATGTAAGGTCTGTTTTTGTCGCTAGTGTCACAGAGAGTGTTATAACACTTTACTGTAACATTGTTTTAACAAACTGATTGAAATTAAACCAGCAAACACAGTAATACAGGAAAATAATGCAGAAATATAAAGGACACCAGAAAGTGATATCGCAGTTCAGTGCGCATACCTACTAAGTTCAAAAGATTACAAAGGACCGAACGGTCTTACACACTCAACGACTCCCTCCTTGACAATGTCGCCGTTGCCTAGAATCTCCTTAGAAAGCTTGATCAACGAGCACCACTCTACTTAACAGATTCCTCCTGAAACTAAAAAAATCTTCTCCCGAAGAGCCAACTCAAAAGTGTTCTAACAATTCGTCACAACACATCAAACGACGCTTAACATTACAATCTCATTCTGACATGAACAAAAGCAACTTTTCTATTTTCAACACTGTCTCTGCACAACACGTTCTGCCATACTATTTCGCATTTGACCTGCCTCTAACCTCAAGATCACCAGCCATCAATTCCCAAAAAAGCCACCCTTTTAATGACAACAAGACTTTCTTTAAGAGGACCACCAATTTACAATGCCAGCCAATCTTACAACTAATTTGTCAAAAATAAGCCAACACAAAATGCACTAACACATTAATTGACTGACCACTCACTGCATATGCTATATCTGGTCATGTGTGAGAGAGATATATAGATGAGTTTTCCTACCATGCGTTGATATGTTTCTTGGTCTACCACAACATCCTCTTCTGCTGTTCCAAGCTTGAGATTCGGGTCAATGGGAGTGCTTGCTAGTTTGCATGCAGTCTTGCATGTCTCTTTAAGAAGAACTGTAACATACTTCTGTTGAGAGATAAAAACTCTCCTAACCGTCATGTAATCTTTTAACGACGGTTATTAACGGTCGTAAAATATCATATTTCTACTAGTGTGTCAATCGAACCATTGAATTAGCTGAAGCTCTTTTCCACGGTGGGGGCTTTGGCAACCCATCATCGTCCGAATCTACAAGTTACTCCAAGATGGACAAAACAGAAAAGTTGTGAAAATATATTTATTTGGACACAAACAAATTTCTCATGCTGAGGTTTTGTTCCGTTCACTTCTTGTTTTACCTGATTTTCTAGGAGACCCTTCTTTTCTCTCAGCTGCTTTTCCTGCATACATGGCGTGAAGTTACTATATATATATATATATTACAAACAATACTTGAATTAGTTTCACTCATCCCTTCTGTTAGAACCACTTAATTGCAATATTGCCTCACCTTTTTTTTTTATGCTTTTAACATATTTGCAAAAACAGACGGAAATAGACAACCTAACTGCACCTAACGTCGTATCTTTCATTTTCGTTTTTTAATATAAATTCTAACAAGAAGAGTTAAATGAGACTAATTCAAAATTAAGAAAAAAATGAGTTTTTTTTTTTAGGTTTTGGGGAAAAGTGACAATATTGAGGTGAAGTTTAGGGAGTATAGGTGATGGGTGCATTTGATTCGTAGGTCACATGGGTTTGAATCTCTGAGCCTGGATCAAACTAATGATTTGCATTTGACTGAGTTGGAATTTGAACCAGATGTGACGTTTATAATTATCCTTGATAAAATAAAATTTTCAACTATAAAGAAAAACGACCTAGATAGAACATTTTTCATACACGTACTTTTTCTTTCCTGGCTAAATTTTGACCCATATATTTTCATGGCGTTTGATGAAAATATGAGACTACAAGGGATTATTCTGGTTAGTGGTTGCTCAGTAAAGTCAGCGGCCGAAGCAAGAACTTACATAACATTCATGAAAAGAAATCTCAAAGCTACAATTCATTATTCTGTTAGCACAAACAAAATCACATTAGGATATTATGCACCAATAGTTTGGTTATGAAACACAAAAGTGAAGCTAACTAAGAAAATAAAAATGTTTCTGAGTGCTGATGGGAGTGTACGATTGACGCATTGACATACTAAGGGCCCGTTTACTTCGCTGATTCGAGTTTGTAATTCGAGTTGGGATGTGATTTTGTGTGAGAGCTTTTTACTGTAGCAAAAAAGTTAGATGTGACTGTTTCTGAGAGCTTTTTACTGTAGCAAAACTCGAATTCTAAACTCGAATCGGCAAAATGAACGGGACCTAAAAGTACTCATAAAAATCTCAAGTAATGTTCAATGTAAATTGATCATTATACGATGTCCCCCATAATAAGAAGAATAATGCTAAGAACAATAACGATCTAATGCTAGCTAATTTTTAATACTAATTTTGAGTTGTTATTTTTTTTCATTAATAAGTGTTTAAACAATTGCTTTACATCAATTAGTAATACAAGATTTCATTTACCAATAAAAATATAAAAAGACAAGTCAAAGTTGGGACAAAAATTATAAGGAATTTCGCAGTGTACGATTTGATACTAATTAATATCTACTAATAAATATAAGGATTTGATACTAATTAATAACGGCTAATAAATTTGTCAATGCTATTGTCAAAGCTCTATTTTTTTTTTTTTTCCTTGTTCATTATTTACTCAATGCAAATTAAGTAAAAAACGGAGAGGCTAAAAAGTTAAATGAAGTAAAGTGCTAGGAAATAATGAGCTGGAAATGCACACCTTCTCAGCAAGACTTGTCATAGTCTCAATCACTAGTTGTGTCTGGCAAAGTAATTAAATCCAAGCGAGTGGGCGTTATACAGTCAGTCTATTATCAAATTAGTTGCCATTACATTTACAGATAATTGATAAACTGTTGATCATGTAAAATCCTCAAATAAGATGTATCACATGTTGATAGGTTTCAGAGAAGAATCAATTGGGATTAAGGTTGAATTAGAACTTATTATTATTAATTAAATCAACTGAAAGATAAATCCTGACCTACAATTCAAGAGGTAGGTCAATCTTTCTAAAACTCCTAATTATTCATAATAACTTGACAAAACTCAGCATAAACATAATTAACTTGTTAATGTCATCTTTATACTAAAGCCCTAAATCCATAAAATACTAAAGGACTAATTTGCCCCCCTTACCCTACGCCTAACATAAGTCTGTAGGTCAACGCCTCCTAAAGGACTAATTTGCCCCCCTTACCCTACGCCTAACATAAGTCTGTAGGGGCTTGGGCTTAACATTACTCCCCTCCTAATGAGACACCTTGTCCTCAAGGTGGAACAAAGGAAACTGCTCCTGAATCAAGTCAAACGGTTCCCACGTCGCTTCATAGTCTGGCAAATCCTTCCATCTGATCACCACCTCTTTATCGCTCGATTGTCCTGACAACCCTTGGTGCACGCCTTCTAAAGCAGTTGGTTCCAACACAACCTCCATATCTGCAGTTAACGTGGGCGGTAGTAAAGGAAATGGTGTATGGTCTCTAATAGCCCGTCGGATGAATCGCCAAAGAGGGTGGCAACCTCAAACAATAAGCCACCTCGCCAATCGTCTCTATAATCTCATAAGGCCCAAAATACCAAGGATAGAGCTTCTCATTCCTCCACCGCACCAAGGTCTTCTACTGATATGGTCGAAGCTTCAAGTATACCTGGTCCCTCACCGCAAACTGTACATCCCTCCTATGACCATCAGCCTGCTTCTTCATAATCTGTTGAGCCTTAGACAAATGCATCTTCAACTCTTCCAATATTCTATCCCTTTCTTCCAAGTACTAATCCACCTACGACATAAGTGTCGTGCTATGCCCATAATGTACCAAATGTGGCGGGTCCCGTTCATATAAGATCTTAAAGGGAGTGCTCTGTGAAGCAGTATGGTAATAGGTATTGTACCAATACTCAGCCCACACCAACCACTTTGCCCATTGCTTGGGCGTAACTGACACAAAACACCGCATATAAGTCTCCACATTGTGATTGACTACCTAAGTCTGCCTGTCGGTCTGCGGATGATAAGCCGTGCTCCTTTTCAACACCGTCCCCTGCATCTTAAACAACTTTCTCTAAAAATGGCTCAAAAAGACCTTATCTCGGTCTGTCACTATTGACCCCGGAATCCCGTGTAAACGTACCACCTCTCGCATAAAGGTCACCGGCACTGTTACCGTGGTATAAAGGTGTCGCAATGGTATGAAGTGAGCATACTTACTTAGACGATCAACCGCCACCAAAATCACCATAAACCCATCCGACCGAGGCAACCCCTCAATGAAATCCATCGTCACGTCCTCCCAAACTACGGCCGGCAATATGGGTCATGACACGACGACATGACTCGAAAACGACGCGAATTTTACGAGTTAGGGTTGAGATAAAAAAGGTTCGCGTCAGAATTGGGTCAACCTGAAATTGACACGAAAAACACGGGTCAATTTCGGGTTGGACCCACCTAACCCGAATACGACACGAAACTCATAAAAAACTAAAAAATACATATATTTTTAATTTCATATTTTAAATTTTATTATGAACTTGTGATATCATGATAGTTATACTCAAAATCTTATACTATTATTTGCTTAATTTCAATGGATGTTATTGTAATTTAGTGTATTATGAATTTTAAGTTATTTTTAATATGTAAAAAACTAAATAAAAGTATACAATTTTCGTGTCAATTTCAGATTCATGGGTCAATTTCGTGTCACGAGTCATTTTCGGGTCGTGTCGTGTCAACTCATAAAGTGGTCGTGTTGTGTTCGTGTTGCGATTTTTAAAAATTTCGTGTAACGGGTCGTGTTCGGGTTGACTGTAAATTTAGAAAAAAACGATCAAAACACGACACGTGACACGAATTGCCACCCCTATCCCAAACCTTATCTGGTAGCGATAAAGGTTGCAGTAACCCTCATGGCACCATTGCCTGGTATTTGCGACGCTGACACACATCGCACCTGGCTACCATGTCCTCCACATCCTTCTTCATTCATACCCACTACAACTCAGCTGCCAAGCTCCGGTAAGTCTTAAGAACCCTGGAGTGACTGATAACTCGATGAAATAGAGTTATTTAGCATACTTTTAGGCTTAGTAGTTGCTTATTTTCTCAAGGTAAAATGCCTTAGTGTTAGTATTTCGTATAACATTAGTTAGTTTTTGTTTAGTTGGTTAAAGGTTGATATTTGTGGAACAATCTCGTCATATCATGGATTTAGTCCACATATTCAATGAAAGTGTGTTGACTCTGGGTGTATAGTGCAGGAAGTCCAAGGGCAGCATCAGCGAAAGCATTTTGAAAGAAAAGCACGACAAAAGAAATGAAAGCAGGATTGCACCTGATGCTATAGCAACGCTGCAGCAAAGCAGATACAACCAAAATGTGCAAGCTGGCGCAGCTTTTCTTTACAGCTGGTAGTGGTCCAAATGCTGACGTTGCCAAGACAGGACAACTGTAAGAGCACTAGAGGGGGGACCATCAGTTTTGGTTCTCAGAAGGACACACGTAATTAGGGCACCTCATCCTGCCCTAGTATAAAAGAAAAAGAGGAGTGCTGTACGAGGCAGCCATAGCCAGAGAGGGAGGCGCACAAAATTCTTTGTACAAGCTGAGAAGAGAGAAAATAGGAGAGTACAAGAGGAATTTGGGGAGCTGATTTCTAGAGCTGAAGGGAGTAGTACAGCACGGCTGGACACCAGAAGCAAGACACACCTATTTAGCCTCAGATTTTAGCTTAACCATTTTCTTCCTTCTGTCTGTATTTTCTCTCTGTGAACAAATGGATCTGGTAATTGATATTATATCTGATTTCTTTGAACTAAACATGAGCTAAATTCTTTAGCTAGGATTATTGATGGAACCAAAGTTGCAATGAAGATCTATTTGCTATTCAAGTGTGTTTATTGTCTAATTTTTGTTAAATGACAGGCCATCATTTAGTGGAAAATATAAACTAAAATTAATTCTGGAAAGGTTAGTTTTAGTTAGATCTATCTTGGATAATATAAGGGAATAGTATAGGAATATATTATTGCTTTGTACGACCTATTAAAATTGGTGTTTAACTTCAGGTTTTGTAAACTAAAATGTATAGGAATATGTTGGTTTTGGTTTAAGGAATTATAGGCATAGATTTGTCGGAAGAGGAATATGCAGAATTTTAGGTTGACTGGATGAACTTTGCTACAACCATCTTATAACAAATGTGGTCAGAGTTACAACTGAGGGAAAATCAGTAATCTTAGCCCTTACCCATCATTGATTCACAGCTTGTAGCTTAGATCTTGTTAAGTCTTACCTCTTGTTTGACTTTACTCATTCATTTTACTTAATCCACATCAATTTGGCACTCGATTCACTCTCGATTATTTTAGTACAACTGGTTTTTGTAATCAATTTCTTATTAATTCAATCCATGTGGAGACGTACTCTTTACTCACTACTGTATTACTTGTTCGATTACGTGCACTTGCGTAGAGTTATTTCCATACATAGGATTTTTGGCGAACAGTGACCCCCAATAGTACTCCCATGAAACTCCTGCAGTAACCTCGGTATATGAGGCGATGTTCTCAGCAAAACGAGATGCCCCTGGTATAACAATCGCTGCCCTTCCAAAGAATAGCCCGGATATCCCGTCTCCCCTCGCGCTAACGCAGTCCAGATCTTCTCTAACCCCTTGTCCACCTCAATATCTTGTCTCCCAATCCATCACTAATGGCACCGATAACGCTACCAACTGCGGCTCCTCCACCCGTCTCAACAAGGCATCCGCTGCCTTATTCTCCAACCCCGGGCGATATAGTATCTCAAAGTCATACCCCAACAGTTTAGACAACCAACGCTGGTGTTCCTCGGTCACCAGCCGTTGCTCCAATAGAAACTTGAGACTATGCTGATCCTTTCGGATAATGAAGCATTGCCCCAATAAGTATGGCCTCCACTTTTGTACAGCTAACACAATCGCCATGAGTTCGCGCTCATAAACTGACTTGAGCAGTGCCCGTGCGGTTAACACCTGGCTGAAATAAGCAATTGGTCGCTGGTTCTACATGAGGACTGCCCCTAGCCCATATTCCGAAGCATCCGTCTCCACAATAAATGGTTGGCTAAAGTTCGGTAAAGCCAACACCGGCACACTGATCATGGCCCGTTTCAGCTTCTCGAAAGCCTGAGTCGCCGCTTCCCCCCACTGGAAGCTATCATTCTGTAACTGCTCTGTCAGGGACCACGCTATGGTGTTATACCCCTTCACAAACTTTTGATAGTACCCAGTGAGCCCCAAAAATCTCCTCAACTCCTTCAGCGTCTTAGGTAATGGCCACTCCAGCATCACCAGCACTTTAGATTGGTCTGCTGAAACCCCCTCAGCTCCCTCAGCTGACACAACATGCCCCAAATACTCCACCCTCGCCTGAGCAAACAAACACTTCTTCCGATTAGCAAACAACTGATGTTTCTGTAACTTAGCCAACACTATCTCCAAATGGCTCACATCATTCTCCAGATGGCTCACATCATTTTCCAGAGAACTGCTGTAGACTAAGATGTCATCAAAGAAAACCATGACAAACTTCCGTAGATAAGGTTGAAATACTTTATTCATCAATGACTGAAAAGTGGCTGGAGCATTCATGAGGCCAAACGGCATGACCAAGAATTCGTAATGTCCCTCATGAGTCTGAAATGCAGTCTTATCCACATCCTCTGGCTGCATCCGAATCTGGTGATATCCTGACTTCAAGTCAATTTTTGTGAACACTGCTGCTCCATGCAACTCATCGATCACTAGAATAGGAAACTTATCCAGCACTGTCTCCTTGTTCAGGGCTCGATTGTTTATGCAAAATCTCCAACTCCCAGCTTTTTTCTTCACCAACAAAATCGAGCTCGAAAACGGACTCACGCTCGGTTGTATGATCCCTGCCTCCAACATCCCCTTGACCAACCTCTCAATCTCATCCTTCTGTATCTGGGGATAATGATATGGGCGGACACTAACAGGTGAGGCCCCTTCCTTAAGCACGATCGCATGCTCGTGATCCCGCTGTGGGGGTAGCCCCTCCGACATCTGAAAAACCTGATACATTGGATTTGTACTTATCTTTTAATACTTCTAATTGAGTGTTTTGTTAGTTTTAGAGTGATTTTAGTAGTTAATTTATGTATTTTAAGTTGATTTTACAGATTATCATTTGGAGTTCGTAGTTGAGTGTTAGAGTAATCTTTGAAGCTAAATTGAGATTGGAGAGCCTCGGCCTTGAAAGATGGCGCATAGGCCTTGAAATGGTTCATTTGCAATACAAAAACCTGAAAGAAGAGAGCCTAGGTTTTGTACAATGGAGCCATGGCGCCAAATTACGTAATTAAGTAATTTTTCACCTAGGGCCGCGGCGCCCAAATAGTAGGGCCGCGGCTCTACTTTGAAGCATTGTGTGGATAGACTATTTTTCAGGCCAGGGCTGCGGCGCTCAAATAGTAGGGCTACAGCGCCCAAATGGTAGGGCCGCTGCGCTACTTCAAAAATTTTACCAACTTGAGTTCATTTGAGTTCTGAAAATTTACAAAAATGCCACTACGATTCCAAAGACTATAAATAAGATTTTTAGGGTTATTTTCTAGGATCTTTTTGGCTAAGAAAATAAGGAGAGAAGACGACTCTACGAAGGAGAGTAGGATTCATCCAAGAACGGAGTTCAACTTCAAATTCGTCAAACAATTTTATTCTTTCCTGAATTTCTTTTGTTAATTATTATTGTTATTATGTTTTCTTTTTCAATTATGTTCTACATTTCTAGACTAGGACTACAAGTGTAGCCAAGACATGAATATTTGATTTCATTTATTTTCTTTCAATGAAGTTTAGTCACTAAGAGTTTTCCATTCATTAATGTGTTTCTTTTATTGTTCTTAATGCTTTCAATGAAATGATCACTTATTGAATTGAATTGAAAACTTAAATTGAAACCCCAAAAGGAGATTTTTGGGAATAGTTTCTAATAAAAAGAACCGTAAGGTGCGTAGGACATCGAGAGATAGTAATATGACTTACGAGAGTAATTTTAGAAAAATCAAAGAACTTAATGAATTTTTAGGATGGTGAAATTCACATCTAGCAATAGTGAATTTACATGTTAGAAATATTTTTAATAGCATCCCTAGAAAGACTATTAGATAAATTAGGGTTTTTTGTTCTGCTACATGAATGGGAAGCGATGTTAGCATGAATAATGAGTTAAATATTAGATTTTGTGAAATCAATTGCCCAAGTCATTAATTTGTTTGAGTCTTTATTTATTTTAGTTTTATTTATTTGAGTTTTTATTTGTATTTTACTCTTACTATTTTTCTATTTTATTTTAGGTTGTTCAAATAATTTGAGTTAACAAATTTCAGTACTTAATTAAAATTACGCAATCCTCGTGGGAACGATTGTTTATTCACTACTTTATTACTTGTGTGCGATATTGTGCACTTACAATTTTCACATCAAACCCCCTCAAAGCGCCTCAACAGCTGTTGAACCTGCTCTGAAATCACCCTATTTGTCTCTCTCTGCTCCCCTTTGAGGTTATGCAAAATCCTGGGACAATGGCAGCGAAGAAAGTGGACGCACTTGAAGAGAAGTTAGAAACGAAGGTTGGATCGCTCAAGACCACCATTGACGAGCGATTTAACACCGTCCAACAACAGTTTTCGTCCCTTGAGGCCATGTTACTGAAATTAACGGAGCTCCACCTCAACCCACCATCGGCAACAGTGACGAGCCATGGCGGCGTAGCAGGAGAGGGGTTCGACAGGATGGAACCTGTGGTCGACGACGGCACAGGGGGAGGGGGCCGAAAACCACCAGTTTCGCGCGGCCATAAGCAACAGCCCGCGGCAGATCTGCTGGCGCGGAGGACGGCCCATGGGACGCATAACTTGGTGGGACTTTCCTTGGCGTTGGGTGCGGCGGGGGAGGCTTGGTCGCGGCTGGGGGCGGCGGAACAGAGGGTTTCACTGGTGGAGGAAGTGGCCTAGGGCTATGGGCATCGGGGTCCAGCGTTTCGGCGTCGCCTTGGGGCGGGCCAGGGCCGGGGGTGGCTGGGCACGGCCTCTAAGCACCATTTTGGGGTGATTCCGGGCCTGGGCCGGGCGGATCCAAGCTTTGGCAGGGCAGATTCGGCCTGGGCAGGGCGAATTTGGGGGTGTACGGCCGGGAGAGGGGTTTCCGACGAGAGGGGAAGCGAGTATGATGGGATTACGGTTAGGCAAGGGTTATCAACTCAATTTGGGGCTAGGTGAGGAGGATTTTGGGCTGGGTCCTCCGGATTTATGGAGAGTGGAAGAGAAGTGGGAGGTTAGAGGCCTCCAATGGTGTGAAATTGGGCGGGGCATACCCAATTTGGGGCGGATTCGAGGGTAAGGAAGCTGAAAATGCCCATTTTCGAAGGTGAGGATGCATATGGATGAGTGTATAGGGTAGAGCGCTATTTCACCTTCAATGGAATCTCAGAGAGGGAAAAATTGATGGCGGCAGCATTATGTTTGGAGGGAAAGGCCCTTGCGTGGTTTCAATGGCGAGAACAACGACAACCATTGAGGTCGCGGGGTGAATTTAAGGACCGACTGTTGGAGAGGTTTCGAGCCACTCAAGAGGGAGATATACATGAACAGTTTTTTACCCCTACCCAGGATAGGACGGTCGTGGAGTATAAGGAAAAATTTGAGCTGCTATTGGGTCGTTCAAGGGGAATCTCAGAAATGGTGTTGGAGGGGAATTTTATGAAGGGACTGAAGCCGGAGATCCGAGCGGCGCTGCGTTTACTGAGACCGGGAGGGTTAGGGGAGATGATGGAGTTGGCACATATGATTGAGGATAAGAATGCAACAGAGCGAGTCAATAGGAGTAATTCAGTCAGTTTTTCATACCGAAACAGCACACCATCGGGAGGATAAAAAACTCAGACGTTGGGAATTCAAAGAGAACCCTAAAAGGATCAGGTTAGTGGGGCATGTCCGGGACTGACTTTCAAACGCCTCACTGTGACAGAGATTCAGGACAAGAGGGCGAAGGGGTTGTGCTTTCGATGCGATGAGAAATTTTGCCCGGGGCACCGATGTAAGGACCGAACACTACAAGTCCTGACTGTTTGTGATGACGAGGAAGGCGGGGAAGAAGCCGATCTTCACCTTGACGTGGCTGAAGTTTCACTTAATTCGGTGGTGGGATTTACACCGAACCACACCATGAAGTTAAGGGGGAGTATCGGCGAATGGGATGTGGTGGTGTTTGTGGATAGTGGAACGACCCACAATTTTATCTCTAATCGAGTAGTAGACAAATTGGGCCTCCATTTGAGAGACATCGGCAGTTTTGGGGTGGTCATGGGTACTGGATTAGTGGAGAAGAGTAGGGGAATATGTAGAGGATTGATCTTGAGGATATAGAGAGTTCAAGTGTTGGAGGATTTCCTTCTCCTGAATTTAGGAAGTACATATGTCATTTTGGGGATGAAGTGGTTACAATCATTGGGAGAGATGAGGATAAATAGGAAGTTGTTGACAATAGAGTTTCAGTTGAGGGACCGGGCAGTTGTTCTATAGGGCGACCCGAGTCTATACAAAACTCTGGTGTCGCTCAAGACTATGGTGAGGGCGATTCAAGACGCGGGGTGCAAATTTTTGATCGAGTTGCATAACCTCGAAGGGGAGCAGAGAGAGACAAACATGATGATTCCAGAGCAGGTTCAACAGCTATTGAGGTGCTTTGAGGGGGTTTTTTGGATGCCGGAGGGGCTACTGCCACAACGGGATCACGAGCACGCGATCATGCTTAAGGAATGGGCTTCACCTGTTAGGGTGCGTTTGGTTACAGTGGGAGAATGATAATGGGAATGGGAATGAGAATGGTAATAAGAATGAAATGGAAAAGAAAATTGATTCATTTGTTTGGTTGTAATTTTAAGAATTTTTTGGAATGAAACATGAATATTTTCATGTTGACAAACTTACCCTTATGCTATATATAACACTGATATTATATCTATCAATATAATATATAAAATGTAATATAATATAATAAAATTATTATTATATAATTATGATATATAATATAACAATATTATATTATATTATACTGTAATATATATAATTACAATATAATATATAATTATTATATTATATGCAATAAATATATTTGTTAGCGGATAAAGTTAGAATATCCGTGTATATTAGGTCAAAAAATTATTGTATTTGTTAGCCTTTTTATCTCCTAGTTTTTAAGAAGTAAGGTGGTAGGTTAGACTAGTTATCCTAGGCTATATAAAGTGTATCTACCCTGTAATAATTCAATTATAAATTAATTAAGAGTCTGTTTGGTTATGGATTAGAACCATTTTCAATTTACGTGTATTTTTTGTGAGAAAAAATACTGTAGCGAACCATGAATCATGATTCGAATCAGGGAACGAATCCATCTACCAAACATCACATAAGTTTTCTAATTAATAAACGGAAGTGTTAAGACTGTTTTACTCTTCCATTTAGCTTTTATGGTACCAGAGCACAAAGGCTACTTGTGAGTTGAGAAGAACTAAACAATAGGAATGAGCGGAGGAAGAGGAACTGAGGCTATCTCTGGTACCTCGTAAACTGTCTCCACAATCATTCCCACTGCCGTCTTTGAAAACTCATCAATGTCTCCGCAAATCACAACTCAAACTAAACGGGAAGAATTTCCTCCAATGGTCCCAATCAGCACAAATGGTGATTAGAGGCAAAGGCAAAATCAGATATTTGGATGGAACAATTCCCAAACCGAAGCGTACTGATTCAACATACTCTAATTGGGACACTCAGAACTCGATGGTGATGGCGTGGTTAATTCATTCCATGGAGGATAGTATTGGTGACACGTTTCTGTTTTATCCCACAGCAAAAGAGATATGGGATGCTATGACTTTAGCCTACTCTGACCTCGAGAATTCATCTCAGTTATTCGAACTTCGCAACAAAGCCAGAAACCTCAAACAAGGAGACCTTGAAATGACTCAATACTTTAATTCCTTGAAGAAATTATGGCAGGAACTCGATCTGTTCAACACCCGTCAACAGAAGGATCTCAAAGACGCTGTTTTGTTTAACAAAATGCAAGACAAAGATCAAGTTTATGATTTTTTGGCTAGTCTCAACAAAGAACTGGATGAAGTGAGAGGCCGTGTTCTTGGAATGCGACCATTACCAGCCATTGATGAAGTTTTTTCTGAAGTTCGGCGTGAAGAATATCACCGGAGAGTAATGCTTGGAGAAATGACGACCACTACCATTGAAACCTCAACGTTAGTTGTACAGACATCAAACAAATGAGGAAACACTCGCTCTATCACAAAAAAAAGGGCAGGCTTGGTGTGATCACTGCCAAAAGCCTTACCACACCAAGGAAAATTGCTAGGAGATTCATGGTAAACCAACCAACTGAGTCCCTAACCGACTCAAAAATCGAGATAGTAGGGGACTTCAAGCCACTCATGACTCAGAACCGGAGCAAAATACTGGGAGTCTCACCTTTTTTATGGCTCAGATGGAGCAGCTTTGCACTCTGTTTTCTAGAAAGCAACAGTCGAGTACTTCTTTTGTGGCAAAAAAGAATGAATCCTTTGGGGGCATGACAGAGAAAGGTGAGCAATGGGTAATTGATTCAGGGGCCACTGACCATATGACAAGCTGTCAATACCTTTTCCAATCATATACCCCGAGTCCAGGGAACCATAGAGTTAAGGTGGCTGATGGCTCTTATTCCGTAGTTGCAGGAGTGGGATCAATCAAAATAAATTCCACCATCATCCTAAACTATGTTCTACATGTTCCTAGTTTATCATGCAATCTTATTTCTATTGTAAGATTACTAAAGAACTCAATTGTGTGGTTAATTTTTCCTCTTCTACGTGTGTTTTTCAGGACCTGATTACGGGGAGGAAGATTGGCAGTGCTAAGGAGATTGAGGGTCTTTACTACTTCGAACACAATCTATCTGTGAGTTATCATACTCATACTGCTGTGGATCACTCTGCCGTTTCTAGGAAAGAACAAATGATTCTACTCCTTCGTAGGCTAGGGCATCCTAGTTTTTTGTACTTGAAATATTTGTTCCCATCCTTGTTTCAAAATAAAAATGATTCGTTTCAATGTGAAATTTCCCAATTAGTGAAACATAAACGCATCTTTTTGCCCTCTCAACAATATCATGCTTCAAAACCTTTTACTTTAATTCATAGCAACATCTGGGGTCCTTCACGTGTTAAGAGTGTCACTAATCACAAATGGTTTATTACTTTTATCGACGACCAAACGCGTGTGTGTTGGGTGTATCTGTTGAAAGACAAATCTGATACAGAGCAAACTTTTAAAATTTTTTATTCCATGGTTCAAACTTAGTTCAATGAAAAAATTAAGATGCTTCGTACCGATAACGGTACTGAATATTTTAACTCCATTCTTGGTAATTTTTTATTGACAAATGGAATTATTCACCAAAGCTCTTGTGTCGATACACCTAAACAAAATGGGGTCGCCGAACGAAAGAATCACCATTTGTTAGAAGTAGCTAGGTCTATGTTATTTACAACATGTGTTCCAAAACGGTTATGGGGTGATGCCATTCTCACTGCATGTTATCTCATTAATCGTTTACCAACTAGGGTTCTAGAATACCAAACACCATTAGATTTTCTTCAAAACTCTTATCCGAATGCTAGGCCATTTTCTAGCTTAGAGCCTAAGATATTTGGCTGTACAGCATTTGTCCATATTCCTAATCAGAACTGTACAAAACTTGACCCAAGAGCACATAAATGTCTATTCCTTGGCTATTCTGCCACTCAAAAGGCTATCGGTGTTATTCCCTAGAAAAAAGGAAATATTTTACATCGGCAGATGTCACTTTCTTTGAAAATCAGCCATTTTTTTAGGGATATTCTCTTTAGGGGGAGAATCTGAGTGAAGAGAATATCTTGGAATCTTATTCACAAAATCCGGGTACAAATCATAGCCTAGAATCGTGTGGGAATTCAACTTTTGAACTCTGGGAATATTTCTAGAATCCTCAATCTCAATCTTTTCTCCATTCAAATTCAACTCCCCAACCAACCATGGACCCTACTCCAGATAAAAATCAGCAGATCAACCTGACTTCCATTCAAAATTCAAACTCCTCAAATCCTATTTTAGTTGATACTCTTTCAAATCAACCCATGACCAAAGATCCGCTCCAAATCCAACCTGAAATTCAGGCTGCAACCGAAAATCTAGATGCTCAGAAAAGTCAAAATAAGCAGCCAATATTCCAAGAAGAGAAACGGGCAGAAGAGAGTGGTCTACATCCGTTTAACTTGACCTACTCACGGAAAAAAATGTCAAAAGGAGTAAAAAATCCTAAACTTTCTCACTGTCAAGATTCTACCCCTGAATCAAGTTCAAATAATCATGATCTTAGTATCCTTGTGGCTATGAGAAAGGGAACAAGAACGTGCACAAAACATCCGATCTCAAATTTTGTGGAATATGATCACTTGTCAACTTCACTCAAAGCACTTGTTGCTAATCTTTCTGAGGTTGAAATTCCAAAAAATGTTGAAGAGGCAATGGAAAAGGAGGATTGGAGGAAGGCTATAATGGAAGAAGTTCGAGCCTTGGAAAAGAATTGCACATGGGAGATCGTGGACAGACCAAAAGATAAAGTGCCGGTTGGGTGTAAATGGGTCTTTACCATCAAGTATAAAGCCGATGGATCGATCGAACGACATAAGGCAAGGTTAGTAGCCAAAGGGTATATACTCAAACATACGATATTGACTACCAAGAAACATTTGTTCCTGTGGTAAAAATCAACACTGTACGCGTTCAACTCTCTTTGTAACTTGGAATGGCCACTTCATCAACTTGATGTAAAAAACACGTTTCTGAACGGTGAACTACAAGAAGTGTTCATGGAACTACCACCTGGGTTTGATGGAGGCAGCAAGAGAGGAAAGGTATGTAGACTTAAGAAATCACTATACGGTTTGAAACAGTCACCTTAAGCATGGTTTGATTGCTTGCAGAAACAAGAGCTCTTTCAAGCTCAATCAGATCACACACTGTTTTACAAACATAGAGGTACGAAAGTCACAATTCTCATTGTTTATGTTGATGATATTGTTCTTACTGGAAATGGCGAAGATGAGATTATAAGACTGAAAAAAGGGCTGTCCTCTGAATTTGAGATGAAGGATCTCGGGAATTTGAGGTACTTTTTGGGATGGAAATTGCCAGAAACAAGTCTGGAATATCCATATCTCAAAGAAAATATGTACTCAACTTATTGAATGAAACGTGAATGCTAGGATGTAAGCCGGTAGATACCCCAATGGATCCTAACAAGAAATTAGGAACGGAAGCTTCTAGTAGTCCTGTGGACAGGGGAGATTTCAGAGGTTAGTTAGGAGATTAATTTACCTTTCTCATACTCGGTCGGACATTGGATTTGCTATGAGCTGCATAAGTCAGTTTATGCATGATCCTACCGAGGAACACATGGAAGCTGTCTTGAGGGTTCTAAGGTATTTAAAGGGCACTCTAGGAAGAGGATTATTCTTGAGGAAAAGTGAATCAAGAAGCACTGAGGCCTACACAGATGCAGATTGGGCTGGTTCCGTGAGTGATATACAGTCTACATCAGGCTATTGCACTTTAGTGTGGGGAAATTTAGTGACTTGGAGAAGTAAGAAACAAACCGTCGTGGCTCAAAATAGCGCTGAAGCAGAACTACGATCACTTACACATAGAGTATGCGAGCTCCTGTGGTTAAGGAAGTTATTGGGAGAACTAAAGATGAAAGTACTGGTTCCTTTGAAGCTCTACTGTGACAATAAGGCCGCAATCAACATCTCTTATAATCCAGTTCATCATGACAAAACTAAACACGTTGAGGTGGATCACCATTTCATTAAGGAAAAGATTGAAGATGGAACGATATGTGTTACATATGTCCCAACATCAGAGTAAGTAGCGGATCTTCTAACTAAGGGTCTTGGAAGACCACTCTTTGAAAAGTTAGTAGACAAGCTCGGGATGTACAACCTGTACTACCAAGCTTGAGGGGGAGTGTTAGCGGATAAAGTTAGAATATCCGTGTATATTGGGTTGAAAAGTTGTTGTATTTGTAAGCCTTTTTATCTCTTAGTTTTTAGGAAGTTAGGTGGTAGGCTAGACTAGTTATCCTAGGCTATATAAAGTGTATCCACCCTGTAAATTAATTAAGTTTTCTGATTAATAAACGGAAGTGTTAAGAGTTAAGACTGTTTTTCTCCTCCATTTAGCTTTTAATATTATAATTAATAATCGCGTGTAATGCACTATAATAGATAATAATATTAGAATTATTAGTATAATTCTGGTATTATTTGTTAAAATATTACAACTATATTATATTATATAATATTATATATATATATTATATTGTAATATTATTATATATTATATTATATAAGAGTTAAGACTGTTTTTCTCCTCCATTTAGCTTTTAATATTATAATTAATAATCGCGTGTAATGCACTATAATAGATAATAATATTAGAATTATTAGTATAATTCTGGTATTATTTGTTAAAATATTACAACTATATTATATTATATAATATTATATATATATATTATATTGTAATATTATTATATATTATATTATAAGATATAATTACGTTATAATATATTATATATTATTATAAAATATTAAATAAAAATATTATAATTTATAACTATATTATAAATTAATTATTATATTATTATAACTATATTATATTATAATATTTTTTATTATATATTATATTATATTATATTATATAACTACTATATAATATATTTTAATTATATTATAATATTGAAGGGTAATTATGAAATCTCCCATTTGTGTCTCAAATCAAAACCAGATCGAACCAAGAGTGATTTCAAAGAGTTTTCAACGTCAAGAGAATGATTCGATGTAAGATTACTGAAAGAACCTCTCTTGAATCTATGTTTTTCGGATTTCAAAATTTATTTTTGGTTCAAAACGGATTTTGATGATTTTGAGTAAGAGTAGAAATTGGAGATCTTGGGTTCTTTGGACTTGTTTTAGGACCTAGAACCCGGATCTAGTGGTTTCCCTTTGAAATATTTGGATTTGGGACTGGATTTGCAGGTTTTTGGACTGATTT
>NW_010366918.1:261821-267296 GCF_000414095.1 Morus notabilis
ATGTACGATATTGTATGTCCTGTGGGGTGGAGCCCTGTGTGTCAGAGGCTCCTGGATTATGTCGTTTATTTATATTTTAATGCAGTCAAGTGTGGGGCCCGGTTGGGAATCTGCTTTATTAATCCCTAATCGAGCTCCACGTCACCCACCCCGTTTGGGGGGCGTGACAATTATATTATATTATTATATTATAATAAATAACTACTATATAATATATTTTAATTATATTATAATATTGAAGGGTAATTATGGACAAAAATAAGAAAAGAATTTGGAATGGCCATTCTTCGCATATGAGGAAGGAATGATGATTCACTCAAAATGGGTGAATGACCATTCCTTTTGAATGATCATTTCTTTCTTTTAAATCCAACCAAACATTAAACTAGAATTTTATTTCATTCTATTCTATTCCTTTCCACCCAACCAAACACACCCTTAGTGTCTGCCCATATTGCTATCCCCAGATATAAAAGGATGAGATCGAGAAACTAGTCAATGAGATGTTGGAGGCAGGGATCATACAATGGAGTGTGAGTCCATTTTCGAGCCCGATTTTGTTGGTGAAGAAAAAAGATGGGAGTTGGAGATTTTGCGTCTACTATCGAGCCCTGAACAAGGAGACGGTGCTGGATAAGTTTCCTATTCTAGTGATCGATGAGTTGTTGGAAGAGTTGAAGAGGCATTTGTCTAAGGCTCAGCAGATTATGAGGAAGCATGTTGATGGTCATAAGAGGGATGTACAGTTTGCAATGGGGGACCGGGTATACTTGAAGCTTCGACCATATCGGCAGAAGACCTTGGCGTGGTGGAGGAATGAGAGCTCTATCCTCGGTATTATGGACCTTATGAGATTAAAGAGAGGATTGGCAAGGTGGCTTATCATTTGAGGTGGCCACCCTCTTCGGCGATTCATCCGGTGTTTCATGTGTCTCAATTGAGACGGGCTAATGGAGGCCATACATCCTCTCCTTTACTACCGCCTACGTTGATTGAAGATATAGATGTTGTGTTGGAACTAGCTGCTTTAGAAGGCGTGAGCCAAGGGCTATCAGGACAATCAGGCGATAAAGATGTGCTGATTAGATGGAAGGATTTGCCAGACTATGAAACGACGTGGGAGCCATTTGACTTGATTCAGGAGCAGTTTCCTTTGTTCCACCTTGAGGACAAGGTGTCTCGTTGGGAGGGGAGTAATGCTAAGCCCAAGCCTTACAGACTTATGTTAGGCATAGGGTTAGAGGGACAGATTAGTCTTTTGGTATTTTATGGATTTAAAGCTTTAGTATAAAGAAGGCATTAGCAAGTTAATTATGTTTATGCTGAGTTTTGTCAAGTTATTATGAATAATTAAAAGTTTTGGAGAGATTGACCTACCTCTCAAATTGTAGGTCATGATTTTTTTTTCAATTGATTTTATTAATAATAATAAGTCCTAATTCAGTCATAATCCTAATTAATTCTTCTCTGAAACCTATCAAATTGGGACTTGGGCTTAACACGTGTTGATTTCTCGTGTATGAATGGTAAAATAAAATGTAGAAAATAAAGAAAATAATGAATATGAGTTTTTCTCTAGATGATTGATTGACAAGCCTTTGAATATCTAAAGAAAGAAGATCAGATTGATTATTAGATGTGAGACATAAAAGAATGAGTGCTAAATCTGACCTTGCTTTGTCGTGTTTGTGCTAACGTGTCACCCACATCTCTTTCAAGATGTATGAGTTCTTGTGTGGTTAGCTGTTCAACTTTGAGGTCACTGCATTGAACATGTAAATACCGGGGAAAAAAAGAAAAAGAAAACAAAAAAAAAAATTTAAAAACCAATCAGCTCAAGTACCAGGAGAAAATCGAAGACAAAACACCAATCAGCTCATTAATCGTTGTAGTTAAAATATCTGGACATATATAATATAGTCCTCAAAGATGAACCTCATCACATTCAGGTGTTCATCAACTTTCCGGTGTCCACTATATTCTGTATGATGTTTCTGCATGATTAGCAAAGAAAATATGTAGTGACTAAAAAGACATTATAGTTATGTCTGAAAGAAATACATTGTTAAATTACCCATCTTACTAGAAAGACATTAGCGGCTTTTACTCATTTTAATTTTGACTAAATCGATAAGTTGTACTGAACTTCTAATAGTGGTAAATTACCCTTGAATGTTGTAAAATGTCACAGAGTGCCTACAAGTAGATGAATGATGTTGAAATTTGAAAAGAAATGTGACATAACATGCTTCGAGTGTCATTCAAAATTTCAGTCTCTTCCTCCAAATGACTAAATCACTTAGAGCGGGTTTATGAACCCTAAAGGAATCTACTTAGAAAGATAATGGGATTGGAAGAAAGTAATAAGAATGGGATCGTTGATTCCCTTTCTTGTGGTTACTTGCATATTAGACTGTGAAATAGAAAACAATTCAATTCCCTTTTATAGTGTTTACTTTACGAAAAGAAATTTGTTCCTGTACACAATTAAATAATCATTAATAACATTAAATGTATAAAGTACATATAAGTACACATTTGGCATTCATACTCTTTAACCGAGAATCAATACCAAATGGTGCAGAAATTGACATTCACTTTTACGTCTCATTCTCCTTATTAAGACAGTAAGATGGGGAATTTGTCTAAATTTTTATAATCATCATAGATTGAGTACATTGTGCAACACTTTCTCAAAGTGATCACAAATTCAAAATTTCAAAATAATTTATCAATACTAAAAAATTCAGGGGCAGATGTACCCAAATTAATACCATTATTTTTCTAAATGTATGTCCAGAAATCATATTTCGTTGCAAATCGTTTTCTTTATAAGCCAAAGAAAACCAATTATGACAATGTCTTATGGGATGAGACAATTGTGTAAAGAAGCAAAGTGTGCTCAACCTTGCGTTTCTCAGCCTTCTTGATCAGAGCAACTTCTTGACTGGCATTATATGTTTGGTAGCGTTCAAGTGTTTTCCCTAAACTGCAGCATGAGAGAGAATATAATTTACTCTGTAAGCATATTCAAAGTTTACAAAAAATAAATAAATAACACATATTTTCAATTGCAAGCTTTGAAAAAAACAAAAAAAAAAAACAAAAAAAAAAACAAAGAAAAAAGCTAGGCTAGTCTCTACAATACTCAATACTCAATAGAGTATAATACACAGCAGTTCAAGAGTTTAGAAATTCCTGTTCCCATCTCTGAGATAGTTTTCCATTTAATTTAATACTTCGATTAACCTGACAACGTCTATTGTTGCATCTTGACAAAATTAAGGTACATACATACATACATACATGTATATATATATATGTATGTATTTCATCCTCAAGAAGCATTCAATGCGAATTACTTGTGACGACACGAGTCAAACATGTACAACTTTGTCGCATAGTCTTCTTGCAAACAACAAAGTTACAGAAGGTCACATCAAGAAGAAAAAATTGAGGTAGTCACAAAGGAAACATGAGAGAGAGAGAGAGAGAGAGCAGACAAGTTGCCTGTAAGTAGGTTTCCTGCTTAGCTGAAACTTATAAGAAGATAGTTGAAGCTGTTTCCAAATTCAATAAATCAATTAATTAATACATGGTAGCATTAATATAGGAGAACATTTATACAGGGACTGTTTGGAACCGACTCCAGTGCGCCTCTAGAATTTTGTCATCACTTTGTTTGGTTTTCTAATACATAAAGGATTCGAACATTATATCCACTCCATCTAATTAACAACATTTTTGGTAATTAGGTAAAGGGTTGCTTTTCAAAAAAAAAAAACAGAGAGAGATTGCTGTAGAATATAATCTTTAACATAAATAGTTTTAAGAAAGATATTTGATGTTGTTAGTCATTGAACAATTATCATTCGGACAGCTAGATTCCTAAATTGTTTTTCAGACAATCTTTTTTTTTTTAATTATCAATTTTGATCTCGAGCCCTAAAATGACGATACAATTTTATAATTGAAATATAAATAATCATACAGGTACTACTTGAAACTTAAAAATTTTACCAAAATAGTCACATATGGGACAAAGTTTTCTCTTTATTATCCTTAAATTAAAACATGCTTCATCTCATAATATGACCCATTTTGTAAAATTTCAAGACATCTCCTCATGAACATGTGACTATTTCCGTTACATTTCAAAATTCTATCATCAGTTTTTAGATCAAAACAACAATAAAATAAAAAAATAAAAAAGGGAATTTCTTCCTAAACAAAGTATGACAAAGTTTAGGACCAAAATTCAATGCAAATTATACATTAACTAAAACGAACTCCAAAAAGTCGCGTTCAAAAAATCATGGCTTACGCCACTATCATCTTATTTCGAGTCAACCATCTTGAACTCTAGTGCCCCAATTTCTATTAATTAAAACGTTTTTCTTCTCTCCCTTTTTCCATAAAAACTCTGGCACACCAAGACGCTATAGCAAGTTTGCCTTGGAACACAGATTATAGACAGGTGATCATCGTAGCCTTATAACTAGTAGTGACTAGTGAGTCTTATTACCACCATTTTAAGCTGCAAAGAGAGAGAGAGAGAGAGAGAGAGAGATAAAAGATAAAGAAAAAAGAAAAAACGAAAGAAAAAAGAAAAAAAGAAAGAAAAAGAAAGTGCATATATCGCTCATACAACATGAGAAACCGATTATGTCGAAGAAAACAAATTTGTGATGATATAAATTTGCTTGGTAAAGACATATACGTACAAGCATACAGATATATATATATATATGTGTGTGTGTGTGTGTGTGTATGCGTATTTGTATATGTATATGTATATATAGATTTTCCGTACCTTCCGGAGCTGGAAAACTCGTAGAGGTTGCCGCTGCCGGAGAAGACAATGAGAGCGACTTCGACATCGCAGAGAACGGAAAGCTCAGAGGCCTTCTTCATCAGACCTTTCCTCCTCTTCGAGAACGTCACGTGGCGGCTGTTCTTGCTCTTAATTTTCTTCATCTCCACCTTCTTTCTCCCCATGGCCAAAGCCCTAACTTTCTCCGATCTACTGGCCGTACAATCAGAGAAAAATCTGATAACAAAGAAAACAAAAAAAAATCGTTTTTAGAAAGAGAAAGAGAGAAGAAAGAAGAAAAGTGTTTTTATACATATATATTACATACTTCGCAGTATTATACATTTCTCAGTCGAAAAAGACGCCATTAACGAGTTCTGAACAAGTGGAGTTGTTCATAGAAAACTCCGAATATTCATTCTCTATTTATCAGATCCCGATTATCTTCTCTCTCTATCACTCACTTTCTCTCTCTCTTCAGATTCCCTATCTAATTAATGGAAAATAAAATATCAATTTTTATTTTTGTAATTTGCCATTGGGGTAAATGATCTTTACATAAGACTTTACTTTTTGTGGCGCACTGTCGACGGCTATAGAGAGGAACTAGCTGGCGAAAGGATCATTTTAATTTAAAATTTAAATTTTATTATAATAAAAAG
>NW_010366919.1:0-847 GCF_000414095.1 Morus notabilis
CTCCCATCGGTACAACCCCCTCATCCTCCTCGACCCAAATCCGGCGAGCTAACTTCGCAGTCACCAGATCCAACAAGCCAACTCTGCAACGCCTAAACCTGACTAGCCAAGCTTTGCCACGCCCAGATCTCGATGAGCCCAACTCCGTCATGTCCAGATCTTGTTGAGCCCATGCCCTAATCACATTAGAATTGCGCTAAATCGAGTCATAATTTTGAATAGTAGCGTCGAGAGAGAAATCTGGTTTTCTTGAAGACTTTTACCATTTTCATTTGGTTGGTTTTGTTGATCTTGATGTGTTGATTAATTTTTTGTTTGATCTTGATCTTGATTTGTTTGGTTTTGATCTTGATATGGTTACGTAAATTAATGTTAGAGAAAGGAGAGATGAAAATGAAAACGGAAAAATGGTCTTTTATCGTTTTCAAAAAGTGACACAAAGAAGAGAAATAGGAAAGAGCATTTTGCTTCCCGTTTTAAAATGTGCATGTTGTGCCTTCTGAACTTCGTGACTTGTGTCAACAAGCCTTCTGAGGTTAACTCCGTTAAATTTTTTAATGAAAATGCTTATAAATGTCCATGAACTTTGTTACTTGTGTCAATATGCCACATGAACTTAAAAATATACCTGTTTTGTCCTCTGAACTATGATATATCTCTAACTTTTTTTCCTGATGGAATCAAGATGGATGGAGAAAAGTTAGAGACAGATCATAATTTGAGGGGCAAAACATGTACTTTTTAAAATTTAGGGGGCATATTGACATAATTGACAAAGTTTAGGGGGTGTTTATAAGTATTTCTGTTAAAAAACTTTTCAGAGTTAACCTCAGAGGCATGTTGACAC
>NW_010366920.1:0-887 GCF_000414095.1 Morus notabilis
CCTTTGGTGTCGTAACGGGGCCGGCCCATCAGAAGTTATATCGAAGCTCCCTTTGCACTCTACAACCGCCCCGGGATGGGCGACAAATTTTGGTGTCGTAACGGGGACCATCAGCCGTTAGATCGAAGCTCTCTTCACGATCTACAACCGCCACGAATTTAGTGACAACTTTTGGTGTCGTAACGTGGCCGGCCCATCAGAGGTTATATCGAAGCTCTCTTCGCGCCCTACCACCACCACTGGAATGGCGACAACGTTTGGTGTTGAAATGAGGCCCATCAGCCGTTAGATAGAAGCTCTCTTTGCGCTCTACACCCGCCCCGAGATTGGCGACAAATTTTGGTGTCGTAACGGGGACCATCAGCCGTTAGATCAAACCTCTCTTCGCGATCTACAACTGGCACGGGAACGGAGACAACTTTTTATGTCGTAACGGGTCCCATAATCCGTCAGATCAAAGCTCTCTTCCCCTTCTACAACCGCCACGAATTTAGCGAGAACTATTTTTGTCGTAATGGGGCCGGCGCTTCAGAGGTTATATCGAAGCTCTCTTCGCGCCCTACCACCACCACTGGAATGGCGACAACGTTTGGTGTTGAAATGAGGCCCATCAGCCGTTAGATGGAAGCTCTCTTTGCGCTCTACAACCGCCCCGAGATGGGCGACAAATTTTGGTGTCGTAACGGGGACCATCAGCCGTTAGATCAAAGCTCTCTTCGTGCTCTACAACCGCCACGAAATTTAGTGACAACTTTTGGTGTCGTAACGGGGCCGGCCCATTAGAAGTTTTATCGAAGCTCTCTTCGCGGTCTACCACCGCCACTAGAATGGCGACAAGGTTTGGTGTCGAAATAGGGCCCATCAGCCGTTAGATCGAAGCTCTCTTC
>NW_010366921.1:0-283 GCF_000414095.1 Morus notabilis
TGAGTGATCAAGCTATACATATTTCATTATTCCATCAAAATTTTAGGTTCCCAATCCCTTTTGTAAATTTAGTGATCCTTTGTTAAAACATAGTAGTTGTAATAGGTATGGTGAACCTTAGGAAATAAATTCAAAGTTTATACTTGGTGTGAACAGACCGAAAGTTGATCAAGATAGTGGAAGAAGCAAGGTTACGATTTGCTCAGTAACAGTGGATGTAGGCTCATAGCCAAACCACTATAAATAGTGTTTGCACTCTCTCTAACTTATCTCCCTTTTTTTT
>NW_010366922.1:0-1838 GCF_000414095.1 Morus notabilis
ACATAATCACCACTGATACTACTTTCATTCCTCATCTCAACAAAGAGAAACGACACAAACTCAGATATATACATACGAAAATTATTATATATAAATAAGAAGAGAAAAGACAACAAACGACATCAAAATCAGCGTCGGCAGCGAGTGATTCTGGAGCAACCTCTGGTGGGTGAACTGGGCCTCTGGCTTTGAAGAAATTGTGGGTGTAGTTAGATCTGCCGGAGCGAGGCAGGCAAGGGATTTTGTTCGCCGACAGAGCTCCGTACGATATGTAGTACCTCGTCGTACCTCTCCAGAACAGAGATCTCCGGTCGACGAAGTCGCCGTCGGCGAGCTCGTCGTAGAGCAACATTGTCGTCGGCCACTCCATGGCGTCGCTCATCAGCTTCAAGCTCGTGTCGTCGAGCTGAGTTAAAGAGGAACTTCCCAAGGTGACGAAGATTCTTAGGAAGAAACAGAAACAGAAAAGCTTGAGAGAAGAAGACGCCATTGGAAACGTCTAGAGAGGGAAACAAGAGGAAATGAGTAGTGAGAGTTTGGAGGTTTTGGTGTCTAAATCTATGGCAGATTTTGGGGGGGAAAGAGATCAGGAGAGGGAGAGAGGAGACAGTGGACAGGGATCACACGGAGGAGTGAATTGACGCGAGCCTCGATTATCGCGTTACCACTCTTTGGGCACTTTTCTGCCAGGCTGAGTACAGAGTTGAGTACAGGGTTCAATCTCTGTACTCGTCTTTTGAAATACGTGTGGTTTAGAAGCATCTCGGCCGTCCATCTCTCCGCCGGATCTTTAAGGAAACACTTTCTGAGAAAATCCTTCCCTTCCTCGGAAAAATCCGATGGAATTGCGGGCTCTTCTTCTCCGCCGATTCTGATCAACAACGGCCAAACACTCGCCCCCGCCTTGTGGTCCCACACCGGCTTCCCGGTCGCCATCTCCGCCACCGCGCATCCGAGAGCCCAAACGTCGCACGGCGATTCGTAAACGTTGTCGTTTACCGACTCCGGCGACATGTACAGAGGAGTTCCTCTTATCTCACACTCGTTGACTTTCGTCGCCATCTCTTTCGCGAGCCCGAAATCGGCGACCTTGGCGGCTCCGTTTTGGAAAACAAGGATGTTCTGAAGCTTAATATCGCAGTGGACGAATCCTTTCGAGTGAATGAATGAAAGCCCTTTTAGTATCGATTTCGTGTGGCGGCGAATTTCCAATTCCGACAAACGACCGCCCTGGCTCTTGACTCTGTCTGCCAAGCTTCCTCCCGAGGCGTACTCCATTAAAAGATTGTGGAACTCCTCGCCTTTTTCGACGCTCTGTTCTTCGCCGAAATATCGAATGATTTGGGGGCAAAGTCCAATCGTATCGAGCACTCGCTTCTCGTTCTTCAACGAAGATGAACAACAAGCTTCCGAGGATTTGACGGCCATTAGTGGAGGGAATTGAGAAGATGATTTTGTGGGTGTTGCTTTGCTGATTTTGGCGAAGCTTCCATGGCCGATTTGTTCTCCGCGAACCCACTCCATGAGTATTGAGAGAAAGAAGAAAGTTTGTTTTGCTTGGTTTGCTAGGTTCGAGGAAAAGCAGAGCGGCCCTGTGTCAAAAATATCTTTTATCTTTTAAGTTATTGGCACAAATAGTCCTTCATTTATTTAGTAGGTGACAATTTGATCTCTAATTTTTTTTCTTGACAAATTAATCCTCATCCTTTTAAAATAGGTGTAATTTAATTATTTTTGTCAAGATCTGTCTAAAAATTAACGGAAAAATACACTTTATCTATCATGTGACCATCTTTTTCACTAAAATGATTGACATGTCCACAAAGAAAATAAATTCA
>NW_010366923.1:0-256 GCF_000414095.1 Morus notabilis
AAATCCAAATTCGGCATATTTGGTGGAAACATTATGCATGATGGTGTGGTCGTACGCGTATGGTAGAAATAATCGTTCAATGTCTTCTGCTGGACCTCCTCATTTTGAGCCATTGCGAACGGATTTGCAACTGCTAATGAGGCTGGGGTCGAAGGAGGATTAGACGTGTAGGAAGAAATTTCACTAAGGTTCTTCGGTCTTACTGCAAATCTCTCTAATTCGTCTCTATAACGATTCATTCACCCTATAACGTTTC
>NW_010366924.1:0-11243 GCF_000414095.1 Morus notabilis
AGTCTTAATTTTTATATTTTATTTTTTAATAATATCATTTCAACTATTATTTGATTAAAAAAATATTAATTAAGAATAAAACTTAAAAATTTAGACTCATTCACTTTAAGAGATATTTATTTTATTTCTCCATATTATAAAGTGTTGCTCATTATGGGCTGTTACTTGTAGCATATCTACGTAGGGTGAAAAAGAGAAATACCACTTTTAGGTAATTGGTCTTTTAAGTATAATATTTTTAGAAAATGTTATTCAGTCATAGCCCCACCCGACACAAATCTGGTAATCCTCATAGGTGGGTCTATTAGTTTGTGTCGTGGGTCTGTCTATAGCTCCATTGAGCTGAAAGAAAGAAATAGATCAAGACTTGAGATGAATTAAAATTAATAGGTTAATAGTTTACATAAATTAATAAATAGGTTAAATTATTATTTTTGTCCAAACTTATCTGGTTATGAACCATAACTTGACAAGTTTGTCCATAACTTATCTGATTATAAATCATAACTTGACAAGTTATGACCTATTAATTTCTATAACTAAAAATTAGCTTATATCCTTTCTTAAAATTTTTATATTAGCCTATTTTCTACGATTTCTGTTTTTAAAGTATGGGCTAATAATTAGATTTTAAAAATTATACCCAATTTAATTTATACCGTTTTTATAATCTTGAAGATGTATATGAGGCTCAATACTATTTATGAAGTATAGTTATTCACCGATACCATTTTTATGTATAAATGAGGCTCGAATTTCTTTAAATAAGTGATTAAAAATTATACCCAATTTAATTTATACCGTTTTAATAATCTTAAAGATGTATATGAGGCTCAATACTATTTATGAAGTATAGAGCACATTTAGAATTCGATCTAAAATAATTTTTTTTGTATGAAAATAAAATAAAAATATTTTCAATCTCAAATAAAATTTTTTTGAAAATGCGTTTGGTAGTTTTATCAAAAGATTGTTTTTAGTATAAAAAAAACTCATTAATGTCTCTCTCAGCTCGAGAGAGGAGAAAACAAAAATAAAAAATGAAAAATGACTTTTTCATTTCTCTCTTATTTTACACTAAACAAAAAAATCATTTTCATTTCTGTTTTTTGTCTTTATTGTGTCAAACGTTATTTTAAAAACGTTTTCATTTTCTCTTTTTCAAAAAACGTAAAAAATAAAAAAAGTGATTAATTTCAAACACGGTCATAGTTATTCACCGGTACCATTTTTATGTATAAATGAGGCTCTAATTTCTTCAAATAAGTGATGTATTCAAATATCAAGGTAAGTGGTATTCCTACAAATCACTTGAACCCTAAGCAGCAAAGCCATACCAGATTTTTTACTACTTTCAGTGAACTAACCAGAAATTAAAAACTGATGGCGTTTATATATGTGGCCTCTTTATGTGGATGTCAATTATTTAGTGTACACTCATGTTGATATTGTGCGTTCATGGTCAGCAATCTGCTGTCTTTTCTGGTTTTTACCAAATTTGTTTCTTCTTTTGGTGGCCTATAATGCGATTCATATTCTAATGTGATTTATTAGCACTTAGACAAATTTCTCAGATATTACACTACTAGTGTGATCACTGTTATTCCCATTATCAGCAATTAATTACTCTAAATTCTAATCGTGGATTTCTGACAAAGCAATCAGAAATAAAGTATTCAACTAATACATTTCGATTGCATGGTTTTCTTAATAATTGAAACCTCGTATTGGACATGATGGAAACTGGCACCTGAAATGCACGTTCACTGCAGATCTGCATTCCTGACATTCCTGCGTATTAAGAGATAAGAGGGTCTATGGGGTGGGTCCTATCTATGGAAAAATATGACAATGATAGATGTTCTATAGTAGTGAGTTAGTGAAACTCATACTAAGTTATCATTGTTGGCCTTAATGTTGTTGTCTGTTTATAATGGGTGCTGATTAGTTATTTCATAGGTTTTTATCCGTCTAAATTAGGTATGAGTTTTGTTTAGTGCGTTTGTATGGAAATATGTTAGCATCCTAGTTGAGTATCGCATTATTAAAGTATGAGCTTAATATGTGAGTTTATAACCACTTGGACACCCTCTTCCTGTAAACTAGTTTTTAGAGATGAGTTCTACCCAATAGTTATAACAATTGGTATCAGAGCACGTCATACCTTAGGCCCACATTGCGGAATGGACGACCTGAAAAGGCCAGAGTGGGCCATCCAGAGTGGGCCGCCGTAGACGTCGATGTCGGAAGCGTGGTGGTATGTTAGGATCCTAGTTGAGTCCCACATTACTAAAGTATGGACTTAGCATGTGAGTTTATAACCACTTGGACACACTCTCTCTATAAGCTAACTTTTAGAGATGAGTTCTACCTAAGAGTTATAACAGCATGCTGATTGGTTTTTACATGAGTTATAACTAATTTTAGGTCTCGTTCGCATTGTAGATTCGAGTTTTCAATTCAAATTTAGATGTAATATTTTCTGAAAGCTTTTAATGTAAAAATTTAAAATTTAAAATTTAAATTGATAAAATAAATGAGAACTCGATAAATTAATCTTATTAAAAAACCAAACCTCGCTTCTCTGTTTTTCCCCACTTTTGTTGTTGTTGTTGTTGTTGTGTCTTAAGGTTCATGTTTTGAAGTTCGATGCACTGTACCACCTAGTGTGGTGGTCTAACCTTACAGGTTTACCATAATTTGACATGTGATTAAAGATTCGAGTGATGAGTTATTCATTTTGAAAATTTTAAATGTGAAGGAATGTTTAATTAGAGGATTCAAACCATGATTTGAATCATGGTTTATGGTTCGTTACAGTGTTTTTTCTCACAAAAAATACACATAAATTAAAAATAATTCTAATCACATAATTTTAATTCATGAACCAAACGTCTTATTAGTGCAGTCTTAATTTAGCATGTTTGAGACCATAATTTCAGTGAAACTGAGATGACGCGTTTCTCGTTAAGGGAGAGGACGAGCTATTAGGGTCTTTAGCAAATATTTTTAGGGAGAAAGAGAGAAATGGGTCAAGACTTGAGATGAATTAAAATTAATAGGTCAATAATTTATATAAATTAATAAATAGGCTAAATTACTGTTTTCGTCCATAACTTGTCTGGTTATGAACCATAACTTGACAAGTTATAGTCCATAATTGTCCATAATTTATCTGACTATGAACATTAACTTGACAAATTTATCAATAACTTATCTGATTATAAACCATAACTTAATAAATTACGACCTATTAATTTTATAACTAAAAATTAACCTATATACTTTTTTTAACTTTTCTCTTATTTTCTATTATTTCCCATATTTTTATCAGCGTCTCTAACGGGCCCTTTGATTACCAAGAAGTTTGATGGCACTGACCTTGACCGAGAACTCAAGTGAATGACAAGTTTTTGTGACCACTAAGCGCTCCACTTTTGAACCATTCCTACGTGTCGGTTGAATGGATATGGACACGTGCCTCACAGAAGTGTGTGAAAGCTGTAATGCAGTGGTTTGATTGGTTGCACAAGTTGCCAATATGGACTAGTAAAGGATTATGTATACCCATATCACCAAATATTAAAGGCTTTTGGCCCTTGGAAAGTTTGATCTCGTGATGTTAGCAGACTAGGCGGCCATGATGGCCGGTAGAGAGGGAAAGACAACTGGTGCATCTTCAACTGCTCCACGCCTACCCTAAAACCTGCAAACTCTATTATGAAGTAGTCATCTGTGCCATGCAGGAAGCCCAATTCCCCTTTTTTTTTTTTTTTTTTTTTTTCTCGAAAAGAACAAAATCCTAGTTCCTAGTACCAATAATACTCGGTGGGATAGCTCACGGAGGCTAGGGAGTATTATCAAGTTGGGTCTAATCTATCCGTCTAATAAACTTTAAAAGGATTGTAACTTGTAACTCCATTAAAATAAATAGGGCTGCTCCCATTTTGATTAATTTGCAATGGGATTTGCCTATTGTTTTAAGAAGTAAAATTCTCTTAATGCTTGTGAAATAGACAACTCAAATTTTTTCAGTTTTAGAGTCCATTTAATTCGTTAATTCAAATTTTTAATTTGAATTGAAAAATAATTTTATGTGAAAGTTTTTTAAACTTAATTCGATAAACAGAGCTTTATACTCTCATTATAGGGCAATATTATTTATTCCGATGAAAATTTCTCCCAATCAATCTTGTTTAGGTCCCATTTAGTGGGACTCACGAGGATCCCACTAGTGTTTAATGGAAAGAAATTCCCGTTTGACTACTCATTTTTCTTCATGAGCATTTTTATTTCTCCTGAATATTCACAAATATTAAGTCCTGTTAAGTAAGTGAGATCCAATTTAATGAGACCCATAATTTTTATGAGTGAATATGATGGAGTTTCATTTTGGGATAGATACCGTTTTCGTAAGTCAATAGTCTGAAAAAATAGTAATGAATAATTTTTATGTTGAATTAAAAATTAAACTACTTAAATCCATCTAACTACTTAAGAGCAGGGCTAATGCCGCTAGACTGCTAACTTGATAATGTGGTGATACTTCTATCTTTAGATTGAAAATTCAGAGTAGCATTTAGCGTCCTATTTTACCGTTATGTTATTTTTTTAGGTGGCTTTAAACGCTATAAAGTATAAAGTATCTCAACATTTTTTTCAAATAGTTGTACTCCTTTGAAAAAGTAAGTACTTGCTAGGTTAGGCCGGCGAATCTATAAGCATTACTGCACAAGCATCAAGTCACCAAATTAAATTAGAGACCTATTTAATTCGTTAATTCGAGTTTTTAATTTGAGTTGAGATGTATTTTATGTGATAATTTTTTACCGTAATAAAAAAATTAAATATGACTTTTTTTAAAACTTTTTATTATAATAAAATTTGAATTCTAAACTCAAATTGATAAAATGAATGGAGCGTAGACAGAGAGCTTTTACTCGCTCATCTTGGTACTTGCTATCATGTATAGACAAGTTAGTCTAGGCTAGGAAATTAGGTAATTTCCTTATCTTCGTACATGGAAATAATTTAGCCAGAATATATAACCAAAGAACGCCAAATTAAGTAACTGTTTGCTTATGGTTGTATGCACACCAAACAATGACTATTCATCGACTCAACAAAAAAAAAAAAAAAATTATGCGTTTGTTTTATAAATTTGAATTACTGTTTAAATTATTTTGTCACAGTGTTTTTTTCTTATAAAATTTAAATTTATGTTTAAATCTTTAAACAAAACAAGACCACATGTTTTTTGAATATCCAATTATCCCTTGAATTTAATATCAGCATATGGAAGCTAAATTTATGCTATTCCAAGGAAATTTTTTCTTGTGGCAAGACTAATATCATAATTATCCACTTCTTATTAGCATTAGTAGTGGATGTCTTTATCGGCTTCCATAATGAAGATTACGGTCAATCAATAGAACCATATATTGGCAGGTTTTGGACATCTCTTGCTTGAGCATGACATTCACTTTTAACCTTCTCTTCTTTTAGCTGTTTCTCTGAAAGTGATCAGTTGTGGGAGCCAACCACACTCAGTTGTCTTTGAGCTATTGTGGCTGTTCGATCTTAATCGGACGGTCAGAAGGGTGCCCTTTAGTACAGTAACCTAGTCATTGACAGATCAAGATGGTCTGTATCCAGGCGTGCTTTTTATACTGCATATTTCTACAGTTCTGCGAGCAGTTTCTGTTTTGATCACCATCGGAGAGGACAAATTTAATGTTGTCTTTTTTGTTTTTTGTTTTGTTTGTTTGTTTGTTTTGGGACCCCAAAGGTGTTGTCAATTAAAAACCAGCCTTTCATTATTTATTTATTTATTTTGATAATATCCTTAGTCCTTACGTTCTTCTAGTCTTTGGTCTCTAGTCTACTCTTATTTATCTGTTGCCCATTTATATTTTTAAGATTATGATTTTCATTAGGTCCTTTTCAATCAATATTTAATCAATTGATACAAAATAAAAATTTAGCTGTTTCCAGTTTTCACAATATTTACTTGTTATATTTGGTTTGTTTTTCCTTTTTTTTTTCTTTTTTATAAAAAATCTTTTAAGTCTGCTCCCAATCTTTTTTTTTTTTTTTTTTAAAGGTAGGCACATGATTTTTTGAGCGATATTTAATGATGATATTATCTGGCAAATGGCGGCTTCCGTAAATAATTAAAAACAGAACAAAATATTTTTTTCGTTTCCTATGTTTTGAGAGTACATAACTAGTGAATAATGTTTTTGCTTGGTTAGTTGGTTGAATGAAATCGTTTCTAATCTAAAACTGGAATATGAAATTTGTTGGTTTGTGGCTTGTGGAATTTCTTATTCTCGTTTTTATTAATCACCATAAAGCTTAAAATACTATTATTTTTTACAATGCAATTTTCCCCTTAAAAAAAAAAAAAACTAAACGAGAAAAATATTCTTTACGGAAAACAATAAAAAGAGAAAATCCACTGTCAAAGTGTTGCACTTGTATTTCCCATAAACCATTCGTCCAAAACTTGGTTTTAAATCAAACTTTTGAAAAACTTGACAGGTTTCATATCATATAACCAAATTTGATAGAAATATCCATATAACTAGTTAGAATTTGCGACTTTTGAGATTTTTTTTTTCTTTTTCGAGAAACTGAAAACCACATATTATATAACAAGTAATACGGACCTTTTCAATTAAATAATATAAACTAAAACCCTAATTTTCTTCTTTTTTTTTTCAGCAAAAACTAAAATATAAAGTCAAAAATAACAGCAAAATACAATCTATGATATTACACTTTCGTCGCACCCTTTTTCCTCAAGGCTCAAGGATTTGCTACCTTGTCCAATTTGATTACGCTATTTTGTGGACCTATGTGGTTCCACCTCTAATTGTCTTCATTTGATGAAAAGATGATCATTAATGACATTAAACGTTTGCTACTTTATCGTCAACTCTTCACCTATTTCTGAAAAATAAAAAGTTAATTAAGTCCATTTACTTGAAAATTTCGCAACACCACCTTGCATATCTGATGTTTATCTGACCATGATAGGATAAAATGTGGGCCCCTGCCCAATAATTAATATTTTTTTTACTATATATCCAATCTTTACAAAAATAATAACGAAAAAAACCTAATAATTTAGTATGCAATAAGAGTTTAGTATACTTTTGCCAACTTTAATTTTTTACAGAAACACAGAAAATCTACGGACAGATCAACTGTTACAACTTTAAAGTTTAAAGTTAACCATTAAAAAACAGATATAAGTGGCTTCATTTAGCACCGAAAAGCTAGCGATTAATTTTCTAATAAACTTGTGTTTTGATTTCCCACTTATCATCTCCGCACATATATTTCAAGATTTTAATTGTGCTTTTGGCTACCAAAAACTTTTCTGTAGACTGCTTTAAGTATTCATATTTGAATAAAATGAATTAAAAAAGAAAAGGTCACAAAATATTGTTACGTGTGATGGGCCACCTTAAAACTCCGAAAGTGATGTGCACTCAATCATTCCTAAACCAACATTACTCCGAAAGTGGCTCTACCGGCTATTGTTTAATCTTAATCCTTGCTAAACCCTAAAGTCAAGAGCGTAAGATTAAGAACCAAAAAAGCTGCTTATGCAGCTTAACAGAAGCCACAAAATACAGTTATAAGAGTTAAAAAAATAATAATTAATTAAGGAGCGGGGTCAACTAATGCTGGCTTGACCATTTGACCACTTCCCAGACCGATGCCTCGTCTTCAGCTAGCCGCGTGTCCACTGTCCCCTCGTCTTCCTCACTCCTCGCGATACGCGCACGCCAAAATAAAAATTAAAAAAAAAAAAAAAAGTTAACGTTCATATCATTCCAACCAATCACGACGTGCCACGTCTTCTGAGATCCTGATATAATCCCCCGAGTACTAATCTACCCTCGAAAGATCTTCCGAATTGACCATAAAGCCCTCAAATAGCCACGTGGCATATAAACAAAGATCATAGTCAGACGTGCAGTAGAAGAGCCCACACCGCCCACTTCTCCCCTCCCCCAAACTTCGTCTATATAAGCCCGCTCGGTTCTCTACACCTTCCACCAATTCCTCACAACTCTCTTTCCTTTTTTCTGTATTTTCTCTCCAACCAAACAGACTCTCTCGTTCTCTTTCTTTCGCTTGTCAAGAACTGGCTAACCCTCAGGAAACTCTGGAGGAAACTGATTTCGTCAACCAGAGGGTGGTCCGCGCCCTGTATGAGGCCCTAAACTCCCGCGACGTCGAGAAGGTTCAGCGCCTGCTCTCGCCCGACCTCGACTGGTGGTTCCACGGCCCACCGCCTCACCAGTTCTTGATGCGATTGCTCACCGGCGCTAATCCCGACGACAGCTCCTCCTCCTTCCGATTCGACCCCCAATCCTTCGCCTCCTTCGGCCCCACCGTCATCGTCGAGGGTTGCGACTACGACCGTTCGATCGCCTGGGTTCACGCCTGGACCGTCACGGATGGGATAATCACCCAGGTCAGGGAGTACTTCAACACTTCCCTCACCGTCACCCGCCTCGGAAGCTCTGCCAAATCCTCGCCGTCCGGATTCGCCTCCTCCTCCAACTCCTCTTCATCGACGGCTGAGATCGCGTCGTACCACTGCCCCTCCGTTTGGGAGAGTAGCCTCTCCAACCGGGTCGGGAAGTCAGTGCCGGGTCTTGTCCTGGCGATTTGATCCGAATTTGGTTAATCTCAATCTGTGATCCGGTGCCCCCGAGAGTAGTATAATATAGTGGGCTAAATAAAGAGGGCTCTGACGTGGCCGCTACTTATTGGTTGCCGACGTGTAAAGTCACAGAAATGTAGATTCTGAGTCGTCCAGGTCGTGTTTGGCTTGGCCTTGTTGTCGTTTTCGTTTCCTTCTGCTTTCGCGTTTGGTTTTAATTGTGTGTGTGCTGGTGTCGGGTGGAACCATGGGGGTGATCTTGACCAAACCCTATTGGTCATATCCTGAAGCGTCTGTCATATTATGGTGCTCTGGTGTTACATCATCAATATTAAAATTGCGTTCTTGTGATAAATATTGTTGCTCTTTTTCAATCGCTATTTTAAGTTATGCGTTGGTGATGATCATGATGATAGATTTAACGGTGGCTGATGAAATTGACGCAGCTAGCCATGAGAAATACCCACTTACGAATGATGATAGAATTATCGGTGGCTGATGAAATTGACGCAGCTAGCCATGAGAAATGCCCCACTTACGATTATGAGATTGGAAAAAAGTTTTTTTTTTTTTTTTTTTAAAGGAAAAAAAAATTTTTTTTTTTTTTTTTTTTCTAAGGAAAAAGAGGGCCTATTTTTTTGCTTTGAAAAGCCTATAATACTTTTTCGCGACTCTCACGATCAAATCTTATTCAACTCTTACTGAGAGACTTTCTAGTACAATAGACAGAAATTTTATCAAGAATTGGATAACTTCTTTAATGATGAATATCACATGTCAAATGTGTCATTCACTTATATGCTTCCTCTTTATTTATTAACCTTGTTTGAAAGGGATTACTAATTTGATTCAACTTATCAAAACGACAATAATAAGAAGAAAAAAAAAAAAGTATGGTGACGAAAAAATTGCACGTTGATAAGTTGAAATATATCCAAATGGGTCATATATGTACATGCTTGTGTTTGCGCTAATGAAAAGAAGGGTATAAACAATTGGTTAAATTGATACAAAATTTTCCTGAAAATATATAAATCTCGATGCCACTTGGAAAGAGAAATTTGATATTAACGTTAACTAATGTGGTCGCAGACTATTAATGCAAAACCTAAACAATGTCCACATTCATACGACCACGTATGTGGTCATATTCGTATATTTGTTTTCTCATGTAATTAATATTAAAAAAATTAAAAGAATTGAAAAGAAGTTTCCCGACTGTTGAATTGTGTCTATCAACGATTATTGTGTTCTTAATAGCAATTTGTCCTGATTATTTTATTGTGGGACCTCTTAGTGGCAGTTGCCGGAATGACACCGATCCAGGTCGCATCCGGACGGGTTCTTTTGACATTAACCCCACCCCCCCAAAAAAAAAAAAGATTGCGATTAGTTAATGCCACGTGTACGGTTGATATGATCTTCCAGCTTATCATGTGTGATTGTACACTGTACAGATAGTAAGGTCCACATACGAGTATAATGAAGAGAAAAAGGACAATAAACTCTTAAACAAGGTCGTCTGAACGTCTGATCAATCGCAGGTCCATACGTCACCGTTTTGTCTTCAAATTATAAATAAATACTTAAGAAAAGAGATTCTTCACGTGTATAGTGTGATTGACGACTGTGGCTTTTAGCTATAGCTGCACCTGCACTGACTGGCCCACAAGAACAGACATTGAACTCAGCTCACCGTCAGATTAGAGATCTGATCTTGTACCCTTTTTTTTTATTTAAATGTTGTTGTCTTGTGGAAGTAAGTGTTCCAACCCTAAGTTGACGAGATTAGTATTAGTGGGAACTGATTTAAACTCCAACAATCAAGTTAAACGAATATCATATTCTTAGAGGTTACCCTAAAATGAAAAGGAAAAAAATGGTTAACTTAACATTAGAAACTAATTAATTAACTCCGTTCAAGAATATAAATAGAATGACTAAAAATAACATTAACCGTACGCGCACGTAAGATATAAAAGTGAAAATTTTATTATGTTCTTTTATTTAACGTGATACTGAGTTAAGAAGGTGTAATACAAAAAAAATTTAGTTATTCTAAACTTATACCATAAATATCATCTTACGCTTTTTACTTTTATATGTTACATGAAAATACACTTGATCCAAAAACAATATAACATGGCATATATGCATATTATATTCTTTATCATCTATCACTATGAGGTACAAGGCCAACTGGCCAAGAATGAAATGATATCCGAATTGCTGAGACTAACCAATGTTCAACCATGGAATTGAAAACAAATACAACAAATAATGCTAACCGTCCTTAGCATTGGAATGTTAATCCAAGTACCGGTGAAAAACAAAATGTTCCTCAATAATAATAATAATAATAATAATAATAATAATAATAATAATAATAAAAGATTAAAGTCTAAAAGGTATGATCCTCATCGGAGAAATTTGTCACTCTATGCATCAAAAGTATTTTAATAGCTAGCCAGACCTCTTACAAAGTATAATAGAATTACGAATGAAGATGTTTCTTATTAATATTTTAATTGACTAAATCTAGAATTGAACGCTCTTC
>NW_010366924.1:11255-18891 GCF_000414095.1 Morus notabilis
AAAAAAAAAAAAAAATTGAACGCTCTTAATTTGCTTAGTTCAGATCAGGAACGAAAGAAACATACAAGATGATGCAAATAAAGCCAAGATGTTGCTAAGGTTATGTAATAATATTTTGGCACCTTATAATATAAAGCAACTCTCTCTCTTTTTTATTTTTTTATTTTTTTTTTGAAAAAGCGTCACTTTTCAATTTTATATGTCATTTTTTTAGGGCGTTATTTATGTTATCACATTACGTTTTAGCTGTAATCTCTAGATCGACATCAATAAGTTTAATTAGTTCTTTCATTATTTGTTACCATTTCTTTTTACAGCATAACTTTCTATAAATATTTTGCTGTTGTGAACTACTGGATAGTCTTTTTTTTTTTATTTCCAGTAAAATAAAATTTTTGAGAAAACTTCCTTTTAAAAAAATCGCCGGGTGTACATGAAGGTTTAGAAATAAATTATTTGCTTGGCAGGACCATGCATATCGGTTGCCCATTTATTCACCCAAAAAAAAAAAAGAAGCTTTGTCCCATAATACCAGTTCAGCCAAAAAAAAAAGGAGAATAAAAATATACCCAAGAAAAGGTATATTCCCAAAGCAAGTTTGATCTGTTGCCTGTATGACAACGAGAAAGAGAAGACATTCGGATCTACTTGAAAATGTCCGCATCATACATTTTTTAAGCACCCAACACCTAAAGAATCTCAAAGGGATTCTATTCCCATCTCTATAAAGATTCCTTCATGTTGAATTGTGATCTCATTTGGAATTTCAACGTCTCAATATCCCATACACTTTATCATAATTATCAAAATGATCTGATAATTAGCTCAAACTTTAGGCCATGTTTGGTAGCTTGTATTGTACAATGTGTATTGTATTATTTTGTGTTGTGTTATCATAATACAATACGGTATTTGGTGTCATGACGTATTGTATAAGGGGTTAAAATGTATAATTTTAATAATTTTAGGGTCAAAATGTAATTTTTGAAAAATTTTATAGTCAAAATATAAATTTTCAAAAGTTGTGGGGTCAAACTGAAATGTTATTTAAAAAAATTTGGGATCAAAGTGTAATGTTACAAAGTTTTGAGTTCAAAATGTAATTTTGTTAAAGTTTTGGGGTTAAAATGTAATTTTTAAAAAAATAAATTTGCATTGTGTCACCTTAATTTTTCACCAATTATAGGCTCCAACATGACACTATGTTGGCCTAATCCCAACCCTTAATCGTGCCCAAACCCTGCCCAAACTTGATATGAATTATCGATCCACTATAAAATAATACAATACAATACGTTAAAAATAAGCCGTATTCAATAATACGAAATAGATCGTAACACTAAACATAATATTATTGTATTATTATATATAATACGGTCAAACAAACATACTCTTAATATAAGCATATAAAAAGGGATAAATAATATAAAAAGGGGAAAAATGTTGGCCTAATTCTAAATAGAATGAATTCCGATATCACTATATACATATAGAGTTATATACTTTGTTAGTGACTCCGAATATGCCAAGCCCATTTCACAAAATAAGTAGACCAACATGCATAGGAATATAAGAGCACAAGATCCATCATTCATTATCAAGGGATTCAGTACCATTATAAATGTTGGGTGCCTATTGCTCTATTTAGAAGGAGTGTTCTCTAAAGGAATACCACTTTTACAGAGTTGGTACTTAAATAAATTATTTTTACAAAAAAAAAAAAAAAAAAAAAAAAAAAATTGAACACAATTTCTGTATAAAAATAATACGTGTGAATAATGGACTTCAAAACTGATTATAGTCTAATTTAGACTTTGATATAAGAGGGGCCAGAAAGCGCTGCTTAATTAAGAAAATGAATTAGTTGTAATTAAGAGAGGAACATGTCGATAATCTATGTACATCACATATTATTAGCTAAAACTATATGCATATCTTAATTTACAGCTGCTATATATCTATCCAGAAATTTTCTTGTTAAATTAATCTATCCTCTCAAAGGGACTATCTATCATGGAAATTGATTGAAAATGACGACAATGTTAGAAGGTCAATATATAAATTGCATATACAATTAACTTAAGCAATATCGCAATGGTGAAAAGCTTCATCGACATATAAAATCGTACGCATACATGCATAAACGGATAAATAAATATTATTTCTTTTTTCTCATGTGATTCACACTAACAACAAACTAGTCTTTTTACGTCCTTTTTTTATATATCTATCCTCCACCATTTTCTTTTCAAAATAAAAGATTGAAGAACGTCATTTTCGTTTCTTTTTTGAAAATAAATGGTCAATTCGCAAGTTGCATTAACTTTGTCATTTAAGCATTCTTTATATATTTCCCCCCAAAAGCATTGTCATATCTATACAATTACACGTAACTTGATTAGTGTATATAAGAAGCTGCTATTATCTTTATAGGGCATTTGTAATTATGCAAAAATAGTGATATTTTTGTCCTTTTCTTAAAGTTCGTAACATAGTTAAGCATATTAAGGGAAAAATATGTATTATAAGAGAAATAGTACAGCGCGTTTGCTTATCAAATGGCATTTATAACGTGGAAGATTATCATAAACAATCATAAACAATATGACGTGTATCCACTAATTATGTTATCTGGCAAGGAATTTTTAATTTGACTGGAATTAATAGTCTAAAACGGTAGTTGAGTGTACAAATGGCTAAATTAAGTTGTTTAAACAAAATAAATATATAGTGGGAGACATCAACGGAATAAGGGAATTGTTCAAAAACTAATTGTAAACGGCTTCGACTTTTTCTACCAAATGACTAATACTTTGATTTGTCGCCTAATTTTTTTTTTTTTATGTTTATTATTATTAGTTTTTTAAATTTCAAAACAAGATAAGATCAAACGCATCTCATCACTTGATTCAGCACTTATCACTATAGGATAAGAATGTTGAAAAGGATAAGAATGTTGAGAATTCTCATTTTTTGACACTATAATTTGAGAATTTATTCTTCAATTATAATAACAAGACCCGTCTTTATCTCGTGTATATGAACTTGATTCCAGACCAAATTAACCCCGGTTGCAATATCTGAAAATACATTTCAATAGGTACAAAATTTGGTAAATATCAGCCCCATTTTCATTAAGAAAAAAGGGGGCATATTTTTGGAACTAAAATCAGTTGAAATTTTTTTTGGAGGACTTATCTGAAATACTAATAGGGTACCTACTGATATTGTGTATTTTTAAGCTTTAAATCGACATTAATATCGTATCACAATCAATCGATGTATAATTTAATGAAACTTTACTAAGATCTAATGATCTAAAACCTTTGTATATACCAATGAAATATCCTTTTTAAGCTTACGGAAAAAAATTCCTTTTGTTCAATTTGTGTGATCAGTCTTTATCACTTATCAATATGCAGGTTTTTGGGGTAGGCATTTTTGAATATTGTAGAGGGCACATTTGGAAGGATCCCCTTCAAAGGATATGCATTAGCTTTTGCCAGAAACTTCAAAAGGCCATTGTCATTCTCTCTATATATATACCTTTCAAAGTTGTTGATAGGTTCCCGTCATTATGGTTGTTCTAATGGGAGCCTTATTTAATTGTAGTTGGGAAGTTAGAATATCATAGACGCCCTCACATTTCATTGTATTCTCAGTTCTTAGTGCTAATTTGTCGTCCAACATATCATCGCTACATGAATTACTCAAAGCAATATATATATCTGTGTGCGCATATCGTGGAATAATGGACATCACTCGCTCAATTTAAGCTTAAAACTTTCCTTAAAAGCTGCTTTTGGCTCATACTACTTTCAAAGTGTTTAGACGATCTGTTAAAAATGATTTGGTTTTTAAAAAAAACTTCCATTCAAAGCCACAATATGAGACTTCTAAAACAGACACTCTTTGGTTTTTTTAAAAAAACTTCCATTCAAAGCCACAATATGAGACTTCTAAAACAGACACTTATGAATAAATTTTAAAATTTGTGCCATCGTTTCATTAAGACATTATAAACTTTTAACACTTTTATTGCTTATTAGAAAATTTAAAAATTGTGTTGACTCGTTAAGCTCTCAGTTTCAAACACTTATTAAAAATTATTACAACTTTTGTTTCTCCTCCTCTACTGACTAAAGGCAAAAGCAAAACCTCTAAACGGACCCTTTATCCAATTAATATATCTATAATGTTCATGACTAACATACACCCACTTTAAGTTTTTCTTAACGAGGCGAGTCATCTCAAATTGTTAGCATACATATCATATGAGTTCAAATCTGCTTTCTCATTTTATTGTCTTCTTTACTGTCTCACCACTTAAATATCAACACATTAAAAAAAGTTTACAACTCACATCATATTCTGTCTCATTTCCCGTTTGATACCAAAAGATGAGCAATAAATTTTTCAAGCAAAAAATATGAACAAATTTACTCAAGGGAAAGCCTTTCTTGCCTCCTCTTCTCAGTCCGTTACTTTATACTATGGTCTTTGAAATAACATGTCCAAAAACACTAGAAAAATCCAATGTTAAAAAAACAATAAAATAGGAAATCTCTCTTTTTGACTCATTTCTCATTTTCTTAAAATTCTAACCTTCTTAAGTTGATATATATAATGGGAGAAAGTGAAAACGAACTTTTATAGTGTTTAAGAAATAATATAAATCTTTATATCGCTCAAACGAGCATCCCAGTAGGAGTGCAGTAGGAAATTTTATCTTCTTTAACTCTCTCTCTCTTTATCTTTTGCGCCATTCTCTTAATTTTAATTTTAATTTTTTAAAATGACATATAATGGTTAGAATTTTGTCTTTCTTAAGTTGATATAGTGAAAGTGATAGCAAAAGTCTTATTAATAACATTCCTCTAGAGAGAAAATTAGGTTGGGGACTAGTTTTAAAAGATGGTTATTAATGTTTACAACTTCTATTATGTCTTGGATACATCCACGTTCATGAGTTATAAAGTTTACTGATTAAAACACTAGTTTACTCTTCATTATTTTCATAGGGTAAATGTATAGATTTAATGCAAATCTTTGATCCACTTTTGAGTAAACCAAAGATCTAAAAGGGGGGGAAAAAGATACTTCGTCATAAAATAACACAAATCAAAGAATTAAAGTAATCCGGTGCTTTATTAATTAATTAATTAATTTATTTATTTATTTATTTTAAAGTAAACCAATGGTTTAAGGAAGAAGGAAAATTTATCCACAAAAACATTAATCTCATATTTGTGATAGCTTTGTGGCGATGGAATTCGCGTGGTGGGTCGGCGTTACAAAATGAGGGTGGGGGCTTAGGTAGCGACCGTCGTAATAGGGGGAAATTTGAGATGGGTTGCAGCTGGAGCGGAGGATCTTTTTTCGTTTTTTTTTTATTTTTTATTTAGAAGTAATTACATAAAATGTCTTTTATTGAAGGCTTAATTTTAAAAATATCGATCATAATATAATATTATAAAAATGCCGATTTAGACATATATGTTACCGAATATGTCTTTATTAGTTATTTTGGGTATGTTTTATATATGGTTAATTTTTATTTTATGTATTCTGTTTGTTGTTTCTCATAATATTCCCCATATTTAAGTTTTGTAATCAATTATTAAACAATTCAACGTTCCTTTTTCTTAGTTCCGTAATCCCTAGGCCACTTTTTTTTCCCTGTACTTGAACACGACCGACCCATGTCTCTACGGTTTCTTCGGTTCCTTTTCAAATGTTCTTGTGCTGAAAGTGATTACATCTCCATGTCACTACAAATGTATGCGTGTGGTGGACCTAAAGGTTGGGTTGGTTGGTGATTGATCTTCTTAATTAGTTTTCATTTCTTGGCTGGTTTATTTATTTATTTATTTATTATTTTTTTTTTTTTAAGTTCTGTAGATAAGTACTCTGTGCTTGTTGTTTTTTTTTTATGGATTGATGATGTAATATAATATGATTTACAAAAACAAAAGGGTTGTGCAACATTTCTTCTTCTTCTTCTTGTTATTCTTTTCCTTTTGATTTTTGGGTTTGTCATTTTTGACCATTTATGTCGTTTTTCACGTTATTTTTATATTGTAATTTTGTATTCTTTTTCATAATGATAATATCGTTAATATAACTAAAATGCGAGGATTTTTTGTTGTTGTTGTTGTTGTTTGCTAGTTTATGACTTATTTTATATTTTTACCATAATTTTCTTATTCCTTAACATAACGAAAATAGACCCAAAAAAAAAAAAAATGCATATTCATGTGCATTTGATTGTTTTTAGATTGTTTGCAAACTTTATATTTATTATTTTCTTTAACAACATCGTCATCAACATAATAAAAATGCGAGAGGTTTCATTATTTTTAATAATTTTCTCGTTCCTTAACATAATAAAAATAAATAGATTGTAGATTCATGTTTCCGTGCATTTTGATTGTTTTGAATTACTTGCAAACTTTGTACTTATTTTCTTTTCATAATGATATTGTCATTAAGATAATGAAAATCTGATAGACTTTTTTATTTGTTATTTTGTTTTCTTGTCTGTAATTTGTTTTATATATTTACCATAAGTTTCACCTTCTTTCACACAATGAAAATAGATAAATTGCAAACTCATTTTTTTCGTGCATTTTAATTGTTTCATTACTTACAAATTTTGTATTCGTTGTTTTTAATAATGATATGTTCATTAAGAAAATAAAAATGTGAGAGATTTTTATTTTTTGCATGTCTATAGCCTATTTTACATCTTTACCATAATTTCTCATATAATGAAATATTTTTTGATGAGTTCATTTAGTGTTTCTTTATAGAAATTTTGTTTCATTATAATCTAATAATAATTTTAGTGAAAATGTGTATTAATTTTGTACATTTTTGTGTTTTTTCGTCGACTCAAAAACACATTTATTTCAGTGTCTGATTTTGCTCAAGTCATCTCAAACTTTACATTCATTCTTTTAATAATTCTGGAATCATTACAATAATGAAACGATTTATTATGTGTTCATGAATACATGGATGTTGATTGTTTAAGACTTGTTGCAATTTTTTTTTTAAAATTTTCAGTGTGTTCTAAAATGATATCACCATTAAACTAATGAAAAGCTATTTAATGTGTACATTTTTTTTGTTCCTTTGTATTATATATTCTGTTTTATAATGATTTGACCATTAAATAATAAAAATATTGTTTGATTTTAAAGTGGAGGGACTCAATTTGGAAGAATTATCGAGGTCACAGACTTTTAAGGCTGAAATTTTTAAAAATATTCGGTGAGTTTTCTTTTTTTTTTTTTTTTTTTTTCATAAAGACTTTCCCTTTTTAAAAATAATTAGATTAGATTTTATGAATACAATAATTTGACTTTTGTATTTTAAACTTAGAATGTTTTATATTCAGATTGTGTTTCATTTTCTTTCCTATTTTGTTGTTTCATTATTTTTTTTCTCTTTTTATCATATAAGAATATAAATGTCTTTACATGTATAATAGTAGATAATTTTGTAAATAAATAAAAAAGTAGTCATCTTTTAAAAAAAAGCACTCATAATTGTCATTTATGTAAATAACCTTTTTTTAATTTAAAAAAAAGCGGTATTTTACAATTGTTTATATGGAAATAATATATTTGCT
>NW_010366925.1:0-1326 GCF_000414095.1 Morus notabilis
TTTATTAACCAACTAAAAATAAATAAAAACACATGAAAAAAGTTACTCTTATAGAAGTAAAATGAGCAATAATTTATTTCTATTAAACACATAAAAAATTAAAATATAAAAAAATTCAAAAAAATAATAAAAAAAGTAAGTAGAGGGGCTCTCACGTGACGGTCATATAGAAAAGAGTTTTAACTCTCTTATGTATTATTAAATTAAATTAGATGTATTGGAAAAAAAATGCAATAGGAAAAAAAGAGAGAAGAAAAAAAGAAGTCAAAAAGAGAGAGAAAGTTAAAAAAAAATTAGGAAAAAAAAAAAAGAGCATGTGACCTTCATAATGTGGTGTTAGGGTTTATATAGATATATGTGGTTGGGATTTTTAGGAAAAAAGAAAGAGCATCCTTAGAAATCAAGTCCTTTACTCTTTAAAATATATATAGATATATGGGGTGTTAGGGTTTATACACTTTTAGTAATCAATGGCTAAAAATAAAAAACTAATTAGATTGTGGTTGAGATTTTTAGTTAGGTAAAAATTAATATTTCATAAAATATAAGGGTCATATTATAATTGTCAAATTTTGAAAGAAGAGCGTAATCGAATATGACTGTATGCATTTTAGTTTTTATGGGCAGCATTATCTTGAGCCTTTAATATGATGGTATTCAGAACTATTTTTAATTTACGTGTGTTTTTTATGAGAAAAAATACTGTAACAAACAACGAATTATAATTTAAATCATGACACGAATATTTAAACCAAATGCACTCTAATATGATGGTCTAGATTTTGCACTTTATAAGTGGGGAAAGTACACCCCCTACCACATATTTTTCCCATAGAGAGAATCAGAAATTGAAGTCCCAGAAAGGGGAATGCAGAGAGGAGAGAGGAGAGAGATAAGTAACTTTAATGAAGGAATACGGTCTTTGACGGGAAAAGCGGACCAAAATGGAGACATGGAAACATGAGTGAGGTGGCACTGTATGAGTGGTTGAACAAGGTTTGAGACATGGAAATTTGGACACAGAACCCAAATCCCAACTTCAGCACTCACAAATAACATAAACCTGTCTTAATACTACATAGCACTTTTGGATTAGATAAAAGACGAATGGCGATTTGCCCTCTTAAATGGTATTTAATAGTTTTATTGTCCCTGTTTTTCCATTAGCAACTTAGAAAGGAAAGTTGGATCCAAAATCTTGATAAATTCTTATACAAAAGGGGAAAAGAAAAGAAACTATAGGATATATGTATATATATATATGAGTAATACAGGTTACAACTCTTTTATAAATTCAAGCAAAAAAATACACGTACACACGTATTC
>NW_010366926.1:0-785 GCF_000414095.1 Morus notabilis
ATTACCCTTAAAACAGTAAACTCTAAAAATAAGGAAAAAAAAAAAAAAGAGCATAGAACTGAAAAGGGATTTTCCCCCCATGTTCATCTCCACGCACAGCATCCCAACCTCAACAAGCAAAGCCATCTCGTATACTTCTCAACCAACATATCAAAAGACCATAGTTCTAGACCCAACAGATTCCCCATAACATTTAACAACACAAAATCCAAAACATCAAAAGGAGACTTCCATATTTATCGTGCAATCAATAACATCACCTGCAGGGAAGAAAGAATTAGAATTACAGAGTGAAACAACGACAGACAACACATCCAAGTACCTAAAGTTACCCACTTTGTTTTTGAACCATATGAACTGTGATTCTGAACAAGTCAAGGAGGCGTCTGAGTTCTTCCATGCAACAAACCAAATTGCCAATCTGGCTCTTCCACACATCAACCACCTCAACGAGTGCTTTATTAGAATCCCCATCTTTACTTTGAACCCCCTAAAGTCGTTTCTTTCAACTCCTCTATTTTCCGATCTCGGAACCCAAACGCAATATTCGGGTGGAGTGGATAGGGGCTTGAGAGATTCGGGTGAGGGAGCATGGGCGCGTCATCGCGCATCTAGGCCGGTTGTTGTCCGTCGCAGATTGGGGGGTTAAAGTCTGCGTTCACTGTTGTGGGTGACAATGAGGGCAAGCTAAGGCGGCGGTGGGGGTAGGGTTGGCGGGAGTTGGGCGAGATAAGGGGGTTAGGTTTTCTTTAAGTTTCAAGTTTTTTAGAGCTCTTTTTTTTAAA
>NW_010366927.1:0-1608 GCF_000414095.1 Morus notabilis
TTCTGACGGCGGTACACATGGAACGTGCGTCCCATCGAGCGCGCCAACATAGTTCTGCGACAATTAGAATAAACATTATTCTTAATCCCATTATATTCTGTAATCATAATGTTTAATACGAATAAGAAAAAAAGGAGAGGTAAGCCTTACATCGAACCAAGGTCTGTACTTGTTCCCACTTGCCTCAATATGTGGATCGATGCGGTTAAAGTCAGGTGGCTTAATAAAATCATGGCGAAGACGAAATATGGCATTCAACACTACCATGAAGTACTTTGAAATTGTAGCCCCCGAGTGTTGCCATTGATCTTGTGTCTCTCTATTACTTTCGCTTTGACAAACAATTGTCAAGAAAATGATCAATTGCTCATCAACGCTCATATTTCGTGTACTCCTCAATAAGTTCTTTTGTTTGAGTAACCAGCTCAATCGCCTAAAGCAATCACTGCCCATCCTAATCTTATTGTATATTACCATCTCGTGTCCATTTAACAAATCACTTAGACGCATCGTACCTGTGTAGTGGCTATTATTCCTAGGAGTCGGAAGTGGAGGTTCCAAGTATGCTGTATAGAATACCGCAGCAGTGGCTACTCCAAGAATGTAGTCATCATCAGAGTCATCATCCGGTGGACCATTGTTTCTCGCGTTTGATGGTCCGCCACTCCACATCCTATCTGCCAATACAATCCACAAGATACAAAATAATATTTGAAATGATAAGCATGAACAATGTTACATTACTGAATGCCTTCATGAACAACAATGCATAACATAAAATCAACGTTCCAAATCAAAGTCTATAACGTTACAACAAACACACTCACAAACTGAACTCGCTAGCCAAAGCCAGCCCCTAAAATTGAAATGACAAACAATCGTTCCAAATAACAAACAAAGACAATGCATCACAATCAAATGGAAAAAGAAATAACGCTGGGAAGAAAATAACTCAAATTAAATCTCATCACTTCTGGTTCCTCCGAAAGGGCCGGGCGGGGTGGGTATTGGGGGTTAACGAAGAATTTTGAGAAATTTTAGTGGTTAGGAAGGGGTTGTTGGCCAGTAGGAGTAGGGTGTTGGAAAGAAGGGTGTGGTGGGTAAGGGTAAGAGGGTACTGGGGGAAAAGGACGCTATTGTTGTGTGACGTTTTCGACCGGTGGGCGAAATTATGCAGACGAGCCCACATACGGTGGACCTGGTTCATGTAACCTAGATATTGGTGATGCACGTTGGGAGCTGGATTAGTTGGTATGGTTTTCAATATTCTCAAGGCGTAAAACAGCCTTTGTTCATCATTCATGCCTAAGAACATCCCTTGACAGTTGGGGTTCCAACTTATATACTACATGAGCAACACAGTATGTTCATTGTCGAGTAACATCTCACTAATTACTGCCTGACACTTCTGAAAGGTTGATTACTGGGATTCCACACGCTGAGAAGCACTTAAACTTGTACCTCGACTACTCTGACGCTGATTCAACGTAGTTGCAATACTTTTTAAATAGATTTTGCCTCTGGATCCACACCTCGGGCTCCACTTCTACTATGGCGCTTCGCTATATGTCGAGATGACGAGGCCATGTTTAGGGAACGGGTTGATGA
>NW_010366928.1:0-502 GCF_000414095.1 Morus notabilis
ATTTCGTGCAACGTATTCTCGAAAGATTCTGTCAGAATTGTACCTGGAGTACATCGTAAGGTTACACGGAGTGCCGTTGTCTATCACGTCAGATCGTGATACGCGTTTCAATGCACGGTATTGGAGGAGTTTCCAGGAAGCCATGGGAACAGATTTGAATTTTAGCACCGCATTTCATCCTCAGACAGATGGACAATCTGAAAGAGTCATTCAGATTCTGGAAGATATGCTTCGTGCTTGTATTCTAGAATTTGGTGGGAATTGGAAGAAATATCTGCATCTTGCTGAGTTTGCGTACAACAACAGCTATCAGGCCAGCATTGGAATGGCACCGTTTGAAGCTCTGTATGGTCGTCCTTGTAGGTCACCTGTGTGTTGGTTGGAACCAGAGGATCGACTGAGCACTGGGCCGGAAATTATTCAAGAGAATAATGAGAAGATAGTTGTGATTCAGAAACGACTGTTGACAGCTCAAAGTCGTCAGAAAAGTTATGCTGACAGG
>NW_010366929.1:0-1251 GCF_000414095.1 Morus notabilis
TTTTGGAGTTACATGATGTTGCATACATACCCTCGATCAGGAGGAATTTGATCTCTGTATCTATTTTGGATAACTATGGATATGGTTTTCTTTTTAGAAATGGAAAGTAGACTTGTACCGTGACTCAATTTTGATTGGAAATGGAACTTTATATGGTAATTTGTATAAGCTTATGTTGGATGATGCCTCTAGTACTGTTATTTTTTCTCTTAATACTCTTGTCGGCTCCAAACGTCTTAGATTCAATGATAAGTCTTCCATGTTATGGCATAGGTATTTGGGTCATATTTTTAGACAACGGATGGAGAGAATGATAGGAGATGACATTTTGCATTATATTAATTTTTCTACATGTGTTGATTGCATCAAAGGAAAGTTGACTGCCAAAGTTAGAAAGAGCATATCTCATAGATGTGTTGATATGTTAGAGTTGATCCATACTGATATATGTGGACCATTCATCCCTCTATGGTCATTTTAAGCTTATCCGTGAAAAGTTTGACTCATTAGAAGCTTTTAAAGCTTTCAAAGCTAATGTTGAACTTTAGAAGGGAAAGAAAATCAAATTAGTTAACTCTGATATATGTGGTGAATATTACGGAAGGTATGATGAAACTAGAAGGAATCTTGGGCCTTTTGGTAGATTCTTGTAGGAATGTGGCATTGATGCCCAATATACGATGCTAGGAACTCCTGAACATAATGGGATTGTAGAGAGGAGAAATCGCACCCTTCTTGATATGGTGCGATGTATGTTGATTCATTATACATTGTCAGAGTTTTTATGGGGTGAGGCCTTGAAAACATCAGCTTATATTTTGAATCAAGTGCCAAGTAAGTTTGTTCCAAAGACACCTTCTGAGTTATGGTTAGGTAAGAAGCCAAGCTTGCAGCATTTCCATGTTTGGGGTTGTAAAGCAGAAATGAGACCCTATAATCCGCAATCCAAGAAGCTTGATCTGAAGACCATTAGTAGTTTCTTTGTTGGTTATTGTGTCAGATCAAGAGGTTCCAAGTTTTATTGTCCAGATCACACCACCAAAGTGATTGTGTTTGACAGAGCTATCTATCTCCAGTCAAGGACCAAGAGAGATTGTATTTAGGGAAGAACGTGTTAATGTCCCTATACCTGTATTTGATACTTCAATGGTTGGCCTAGCAATTGATGGAGAACAATTTGTTACTTAAGAGATGCCAGATATAGATGGGGGGTGATATTTCTTTAAGGAGGTCACAGAGAGTTCGTAGACC
>NW_010366930.1:0-1579 GCF_000414095.1 Morus notabilis
TTTCATTTTTATTTTCATACAAAAAATAAAATTATTTTAAAACGAGTTCCAAATGCACCATTTGTTTCAGAATTAGGATATCATTATCTATTTACTCTTTTACTTAGACTTTGGTAGGGAAAAAAAAAAGTGTGGGAAGCGACCGGCCGTAGCTACTTCCTTTTTGTGTGAGCGTAGGGGTCTCCACATGTTAAGGAATGTTCGCATTTGAGCTGATGGAAGATGAAGCGCGTCACCTTAGACCCACCAAGAGGTAATGATGTTGAGTTGGTAGCCTAGAAATAGTCCAAAGCGTTTCCCATGAGACTCAAACTTGAGATGTCCCATCTACTAAAGCACTTGGGAATAAGCCAAATCCATTGCTCTAGGCTACCACCTTGGCAGTAGTCTTTTTCTTCGATTAGTCCTAGAGGGATTAAACTTTACCTCTATAATGTTATTCAATTTTCATCATCATTATTATAATATTCATAGATGTTTTAGAGTATATCTATGTTAACTCCTTGAACGAGTTTAAAACTTCATCTTCTTTTGTCAGGTTGCTTGGAAAGAGGGATTTGATGAGCCTGGTGCTGAACATTTTGACCACAAGATTTATGGCTCGAAAAAGTGGATCGGAACCACTGAATGTGCTGCCCTTTTACGCTCCTTTGGGGTCCGGGCAATGGTGGTTGATTTTGGTCCTAAAGAGTTGGAGTCGCTTTATCTTAGTGTTCCAGGTTCAAGTGTTGGGGACGAGGTGAACGTTGCTATGTGTACGGGAGGAAAGAGGAGAGGGGTTGAAGTTTATGGACCAATGGATAGGTATGTTCTGAGAAAGAATCATAGTGTTCATCAAGGAGATTCCAGTGTGCAGGAAAGGGCTAGTTCTTCTGGTGTGCAGCTTGGTGGCTCTTTGGGTAGTGAAAAGAATATCACAAGAAAAAATAGGGGTCAGCAGGTTCTTGTTGACTGGGTCTGGAATTACTTTTCTAATGAAAACACCACTAAACCCGGCAATCGTTGTGTCATTGTCAGTGAGAAAGCGTAAGTCCAATCTTTGTAGCCCAACATGGAAATTGTTATGTTGAGTATCATGTTTGGATAGCATTCATTTTGAATGCGTTCTAATGTTTTGTGAGCTGTTGTGAGCAGGCCCTTGTACTTCCAACATGACGGGCATTCAAGAACTATTGTTGGAATTCAAATCAAATATCAACGAAACGGGGTTCAGCAACATAATCTCTTGATCTTGGACCCTGGTCATGTAAGTTTCATCCTATTCATTTTTCACTTAATTGTGGAATATGTGATTCCTTTTGCATTCTAAAAGCTGCAGTTAGGTTTTGTTGGTGAATAGAATTGATTAGTTCACAACACATAGTAATACGAAGAATTCCAATTTTAGATGGATTTAAGGTGTTTTCTCTTTACCCTTTTTTTGGAAAATCTTAGGCTTCAACTGAAATCAGAACTTATATCCTCTTCTTGACAAATGTACACTGTTGTTTTGATGTTTGGTTGGAGGATTCAAACCATGATTTGAATCATGGTTCAAGGTTCGCTACAGTGTTTTCTCTCACAAAAAATACACGTAAAT
>NW_010366931.1:0-864 GCF_000414095.1 Morus notabilis
CACGCTTAAGAGAATCATAAAAGACATTAAGAACATGATACGAATAAATGGTAAAAATCAATGAATTAGTGGGAGATACCTGCACTTTCACATGGTCAGGAGTGAGCTCAAGCTCAATCTTGCTAGGATCCTTTTGAAGTTTAAGGAGAACATCCATGAAATCTTCAGAATCATAACCATTATAGCTATCATCACTTGAAGTTCTCGTATTTATTGCCTTACAATTATGCTCTTCAATAACCTGAGTGTAGAAATCATCCAACGCCCTAGAAGTTGATTTCAAGCTACTTATAAATCCCCGAACGACATCAATCCATCTCCAACGACGGAAGAAATCTCCCACGCTGAAAGCAATCATTTGAACAACTAAGATTATTACTTCTATGACATTATATAACATATTATAACATCTCTATCTATCTACAATATTGTCAATAGCAAAGAAAAGGAAGGAGAAATAAAGCTCATAATTATGTAATATTGATCTTGTTAAACGTTTTGACTTAGATATAATTGTCTTTTTTTTTTTGGGAACAAATAAGATTATTACTTCCTTCTATATATAAAAATATTCATCAAATTAAAAACCAGACGTCGAATATGATGAAGAAATTGTTTTTATTTTTGAAATATTATCAAGATTATCATATTAATTTTGCTGAAACGTTGTTTAATGGTTGCTTATAATACTATTTAAAAGTAGGTTTTTTCTGCCTCTACTGGTATAGTATCTTCTCTTTTTCTCTGTACGTAAAGAATGGAGAATGGAAAGACAGATACATGAACGAGAGAGGAGATTGTAGGAAAATAACACGAGGATAAATAAATTAGGGAGAGAAAACAACAAAACCAGATCGAACTACA
>NW_010366932.1:0-1178 GCF_000414095.1 Morus notabilis
TACAATTGACCGCTTGTTTTTGTACACATTTGAGCGTAACCAAATTTTGACACCGTTGCCGGAGAGGTGCGTCAACAAGATTGTTCAGCAGATAATTAACCAAATAGGTAAGTACTATTAGTCTTTTATTTATTTCTCTTTTTGTTTGGCACGTTTCAAAAAAAAAAAAAAAAAAAACCTTTGCTTTGTCGTATTAAGTTTGTAGTCAGTTTTCAGTTTCCTGCAGTTTGCTAAGTTTTCTTCATTAGTTTGATAGGTTTTCTTTTTATTTATTATTATTTTTTATTTGTTAAAAAAAAGAAAAAAAATGTTGAATGTTGTCTGACTATCATTTTGTTTTCGGTTTACTTAATTGGTTTGACGGTTACTTTTTTTTTCGTCAGCTTTGCTAGTATTACATATTTATTAATACGTTTTGATTGATTAGAATTGTTGGGTTTTGTTTTGCTGGTTGCAAAAAAAAAAAAAAAAAAGGAAAAAGAAAAAAAAGAACTCTTTGTTTTTTGTATTTTACTTCCGTTTTCATTTGCGATTCTATTTAGTAATTGCACTATTCATTTTTACGTTTTATTTCATTTAGTAGTTGTTCGGCAGGATAAATTTTGTTTATTGAACATTGAATTAGTTTTTCTTTGTCCATAGGCCCGTTTGTCTAATTTTCTGTTTCCATTTTTGTTATTAATTTTTATCAGTTTCTTTATTTATTTACATTTGTAATATTGACTTTCTCCTTTATTTTTTTTTATGGTCTTGAATAGCCTAATTTAATTTGTCATTTTTTTAATTAGCCATAATTTTTAGGTCGTAATTAGGTTGTGACTTTTAGGTGACCAATTTAGATTTAATAATTTAGGTCTCATAATTTGTGTAACATTAAGTTTTAGAATAGTATTAACTTAGGGTATTAATATCTAACATTTAACATTTCATAAAACACGTCATAAAACTTAATAAATTTTCAAGCAATTTTGTGGAAATGTTGAAAAGTACAAACTAAGGGAGTTCTGTCTAGGAGGCTGGTTCCTGTTAGCGTTCTACGCCACCAATCTGGGGTGAGTATAGAGTCTAAGATTCTCATTATCCTCGGAAGACCTTTCCTTGCTACAGTTAATGCTCTCATCAACTGTAAGAATGGTCTGATGAAGATATCCTTTAGGAACATAACTTTGGAGGTGAAT
>NW_010366933.1:0-476 GCF_000414095.1 Morus notabilis
ACTGAAGACGTCGTATTGGCCACGTAGTTCCTCAATGAAGGGGACTGAGCAAGGCCGTCGGGAGAAGCGGTTGCACCTTGTCTTTTGTTCTTCTGTTGCATTACTCTCCTTGCTATGTAACCTCTCACCCAAGGTGTCACATCTTCATTGATCTTGATCATGATGAAGAAGATGATGCGGTAGATCACAATCATGCTGAAGATCACACTGACATCCACCCATTTCGACCGGTGTATGTCGATCTGGAAGATGTTTTCCAGGATGAACTCACCTGAGATTTTGGGCAGGTCTGGCGTCTGGTTGTCGAACATCAACCCCATCAGATCATTCTGGTATTGTCCCTGAAAGTTAAAAGAAAATTTTAATACTTTTAGTAATGCTACAGGACCTTCTTGTTAGTATCTTTTTTCCAACAAGTGGTTGTATAGTTAGCGCTGTTTTACCGAAAAATGATACACACAGTGAAAAAAAAAAAA
>NW_010366934.1:0-853 GCF_000414095.1 Morus notabilis
ACATTAGAACATTTTGAAATTTTGCAGACAAGATACTTACAAAAAAAAAATGAAAACGCTGCCAAAATACCCCCGGTCCGCGCAGAGGGTCGCCTAAGCGCTAGGATGGGTCAAAAATTAAAAGTTTTATTTATGTTTTACATTCTAAAATTAACATGATTTTTAGGAATTAGTGCAACAGGCGGCACCATTTTTTGATGAATATTCTATTTTTTATGGTTTTCTCCATTTTTTGTATTTGAAAAACAAAATAAAATAAAAATTATGTCAAAAAATTCTAAAATTTTCTAGAAATGATGCTTACATTTTTCTGAGCATGCCTGCAAAAATCGAAACGAATTATGAAAAATAAAAATGTTGCCAAAAAGCCCGCGACCTGCGAAGTGGGGCGCGAAGTGGCCGGGATGGGTCAAAAATTCATATTTTTATTTATGTTTTACATTCTAAAATTAGTACATGGTTTTTAGGAATTCTTGCAACATGCGGCACCATTTTTTGATGAATATTCTATTTTTTTGGATTTTCTCTATTTTTCGTCTTTAAAAATTAAAATAAAATAAAAATGACGTCGAAAAGTTCAAAAATTTTACGGACACGATCCTTATATTTTTATGAGCATGCCAACAAAGAATAGAATCGAATAATGAAAAATGAAAACGCTGCCAAAAAGCCCCCGGCCCGCGAAATAGGGCGCCAAGTGGCCAGGATGGGTCAAAAATTCACTTTTTTTATTTATGTTTTACATTCTAAAATTAATACATCATTTTTAGGAATTAATACAACAAGCGGCGTCATTTTTTTATAAATATTCTATTTTTTATGATTTTCCTTATTTTTCATCTTTGAAAATTAA
>NW_010366935.1:0-762 GCF_000414095.1 Morus notabilis
GAAGAAACTCGCGTAGGGGAGCGGGCGGTGCGCGCCAATCGCGCGTTCGTGAGGGGACAGCTGGGTCCCACGGTCTTGCGGTGTGGCAGTGGTCGACACGTGGCGCTGGGTTGGCTCACAGCTTCTTGGCTCGGCTCGCGGCTTCTTGGCTCGGCTCGGCTAGCTGATGGGCTGATGGGCTTTGGACCGAATTGGGCTTTTCTTGGGCTCAACTTTTGGGTTTTGCTTGGTAAACTAGCCCAAATCCAATTGTTTTCTCCAAAAACTTGAAAAATAAAATAAATCTAATTAAAATTAAATCCTCTAAATTTAGGAATATTTGAAATTAAAATCACAAATTTGATAAAATAATTTGACAATTATGAATATTAAAAGTGCAAATTCGTGCACTTATCACAACCCCCAACCAGCTTATTGCTAGTCTCTAGCAATTCAAGCGAAAGAAAAATCATGTCAAGCTGAAAATTCAAATCAAAACCTGCAAAAATAACCTAAGCAATCAAACAAAACATTAGTAAATCATCAGAAAATGCTATCAAAACTACTTCAGTCATAACTCCAGAGTCGTGTGTGTGTTCACCAAACCGTATCCTTCTTACCACATTCCATAACACAAATAACATCGAAAAACTCACCAAGGTAAAGTCTCAACTCCATTTACCTCACGGGGGACGGAAATATTTTAATGCGAAGGGATTACGCTCTTGGAGTTAGAAATGTCACAATTAACGCTCAAGTGAGAGAAGAAAATTTAAGGACAAG
>NW_010366936.1:0-2376 GCF_000414095.1 Morus notabilis
TCATTGGAATAATTTTTGTTGGAACTTCCACTATGGTTAAAGTTTCATTATCGATTGATTTTATAGAAAGAAAATGAGTTTATCATTTCCAAAATAGTATGTCTGAAGTTAAACATTTTGGGCCAGTTTAATTCGTTGATTTAAATTTTTAATTCGAATTGAGATGTGACTTTATGTGAGAGTTTTTTACTGTAATAAAAAAGTTAGAGTCTGTTTAGTTCACTGATTCGAGTTTATATGTGACTTTATGTGAGAACTTTTTACTGTTGTAAAAAAATTAAATATGACTGTTTCTAAGAGCTTTTTATTATAATAAAACTCAAACTAGTAAAATGAACGGGATTTTAGATGTTATTGTTGCCTATAATGAGGTCACAGGATGGTAATTTTACAGTCCTCTAACGTGGAGGCCTTACATTATAATCTCTCACATTTTCTCAATAAAATAAATAATAAATAAAAAAGAGAGAAGAGATAATCCCGCTACTTCATTTTTTAAAGTTACAAATTGTTATTCTTCTGGTTGCTATAATTTGTTACCGTATGAGGGAACCTCTATTTTTTTTTTCTTTTTGAATATTTTACGTAGACAAATGAAAAAAAGAAAAAAATAGAAACTTGCTTCATAACTGTAGGAGAGATTTTCATTCCAATGTAAATGATTAAGGATTAATTGCACATGTACTACGTTTAGCCATAAAAAATAAGAGTAATAAAATAGACGCATACAAACATGCACGTATCAAGTATGCATGAATATAATTTTTTTTTTTTCAAAAGTATGCATGAATAATGATTATACTATTAAGACTTCAACGCCGAAGTTATTTTTTACTTAGAGTAAGAATGTAAAAGAGAAGACAAACAGACAGTAATATTTAAAATTTAGAATGGTTCACTCTTTAAGTAAATACAACGTTTATTCACTCTTTTAAGTAAGTAAATACATATCTGTTATATTTTTTGTTCAATTACAAGTATTAGAAGATATTATGGGTTATACAAAACATTTCTCGAGGCCAGCATGAAATTAAAAAAAAAAAAAAAAACATTTTACCTTCCAAAAAGAAATAAAAAGACATTTATTTATTTTGTAAAATTACATTATGTGATATCATATACATAATATGTTATCTAATAGAACTTGCTTGCCGTGGTGCTAAGACTATTTTTCGTAGTGTTTGTATGATTTTAAGAATGGCATTGATGTTTCCGCTAATTTATTGATGTTGTCTTTTGTTGTTGTGTTATGGTTTTATTTATATGGTAACAGAAGTAGTTTCTCCACTTTCTAATTTAGATTGTGCATTCCTTATGCGAGGATTGCTAATTTCTTGGAGTCTTGGGGGTGACTTTTGCGATTTAGGTCTTTTAGTTTCGAGATCGGAACTCTGACGTTTGGTTCATGGATTCAGAATCATGATTCAGAGTCATTTTTAATTTATGTATGTTTTTTATGAGAAAAAATACTGTAACGAATCATGAATCATGATTCAAATCATGACACGAATACACAAACGAAATGCACCCTCAATCTATTGTGGAGGTATTGTTAAAAAAATACGTGTACTTAATTGTTAGCGTGTTTTTTCATTTTTTTTTTTTTTTTTTTTTTTTTTTTGGCTTTTTACTATAATAAAACTCAAATTTTAAATTTAAATCAGTGAAATGAACGAGCCTTACGTTTTCATCAAAACATATTGCGGAGTCGGTCAACAGTCAAGATTAAAATTTTCTTATATTGTAAAGTTAAATAAAGTCAACATTACCGCGTGTACTCCTTTACTTCACAATAGTTCTACATGACTGTGGCTTGTCCACAATGAATCATGTCTTCATAATGATAATAATTGTACCATCAATTGACAGTGCACTCTTTCTTGTCGGAGAGTCGTCTCAAGGGCCACTTTTTGGTTGTAATACAGGATCAACACCTATAAATATATAATGGCCCAAATGGGACCTATCCCATTAATTTCTATAACTGTTATTTTATTTTATTTTATTTTTATGAAATTTCTAGAAGCTGGACTAAAGAAGCATTTTTTTTAGGGGTTTTCTACAGGTTCATGAACGTTAAGAGGATGTTTAGTGGAGAGATTCGTTTCCTGATTCGAATCATGATTCATGGTTCGTTACAGTATTTTTTCTCATAAAAAATTCACGTAAATCGAAAATAATTCAAATCACATGGTTTGAATCCTCCAACCAAACGTCCCTAATTTTATTGAAATCATATCAAAATAAAAGATATACAAAATTGATAAATCTAATTCAAAATAACAACTCGAAGCAAACACTATTATTAAAGTACTTTTTGTACTTTTAAAAAAAAAATGTGTGGGGCTTATAATTCTCACTCTTTTAGTAAGAAAT
>NW_010366937.1:0-1039 GCF_000414095.1 Morus notabilis
AGGCGGCGAGGGTCTCGTTCCACGCGATGGTGCCGGCGCCGACCTCCGCTCAGACGACATTGTGGACGTCCACAAAGTCTTTGGAGGGAATGCTTGGGAGATCAGGATTAGTCCCATGAAGAAACCTAGGGTTGCTACTAGAGATCTCATGCCTAATTAACCCCATTTTTCTATGTTAGTATGCAAGGCCAAAAAAATTAAAGGGGGTTTTTATAATTAATTCGTAAAGAATAAAAATGAGACGTTATTAATTGTTAACATGTTGTGCTACATTAAAGAGGAAATCCAATGTGTAGATTACACACTTTATTAGTGTGCTTTAAAATATTGAACAAAGAATGTGCTGCGTGATCCTTTATTAAATGTAGAATCTAAAGTTATATAATGAAATAAATCAATTATACAAAGTGTCTCCAATAAGATATTTTTCTTTTTTCCTTTTTTTGGGTGGTGGTGTGATGTAGGGAGATTTAGTTATTAGTAGTCATTTTTATTATTTTTATTGTCATTTGTCTAGCTCTCTAATTTATCTTTATTTTGTTATAAGTTTGTCGTTTATCTTAGTAGTTATTTGTTATCGTTTTGATTAATAGACTATAATAGCCACTTAACTATTGTATTAAGAAGACTTTGAATATTTGAGAATTGAATTAAAGTTGGGTTTTCTCTCTAATTTAGAGTTTTTCCTCTTTGTAGGGATTTTTTAGGTGAATTCAAAAATCCTCTATCTAAGTTAGGACGTTAAAACATCATTCTGTCCGTTCCGCTGCATCATGGTGGGGTGGGATTCAATTCCAATACTATCTACAATAAATAGTAAAATACTTTACCAAATATATCAACTTGCGTTTTTACAAATTCCAAAATTCCTACTCATAGATGATATCATATATAGGAGATTATACCTTTAATATTTATTTTTGTTGATACAAGAGTCTGTGAATTTGTTACGGTTCATCAAAAGGTGTAAATATTGGATAGCATAAAAAACTTAATATATATGTATATATATTTTTAATTTGTGGTGGGGAATTCTAAT
>NW_010366938.1:0-1733 GCF_000414095.1 Morus notabilis
TCTAGCCTAAAAACTAAATTATTGATGAATAGTATTGTATTTGTGAACATTGTCACATGAATAGTGTCGTATAGTATTGGAGCAAGTATTTTTATTTCTCTTTAAATCAGTTGTAAATATCTTTTTATTTTTATTAAATATTTATGATCTTATAATTTCTAATTAACTTCCCTGTGGATCGACTTCGGACTCCCGAGCTTTTATTACCAAAGGCAACCTGAACTTAGGTTCGCAACCTAAAAGTTATAGCAAGAAGGATGCCCACTCTTGGTGGGATACTATCAAGATGAGAAGGAACATAGCTCAGATAACATGGGATGACTTTGTAATGGAATTTAACCAGCGTTTCTACAACAAGTCCTCCATGACCGCGCAATAGAATGAGTTCAATAATTTGAAACAAGGAAACGTGACGGAGACAGAGATAATGAAGAAGTTCGATCAACAATCTCGCCTCTCTCCAGAACTGGTCCCTCCATAGAGAAAGAAAGAGTTCGCCGCATGCTTCAGGTATTCTGACCCGGCATTACCTTGGCACTTGACGGGGTAGGTGCAGCCCCAACTACTGTGGCCGAACGTGTTGAGAGAGCCCTGTAGGAAGAATATCACCTAGAATTGGCCGAGGAAAGGATAAGGCCTTTTGAGGAAAAGAAGAAGGAAAAAGCTCAAGCAAAGGCTAAGGAGACCGCTCTGAAAGGTCAAGGCAACAATTTCAACTAAAGTAATCAATCTAGCCAGAATGGTGGCAACAAAATGAAGGGGAATTTGAGCAACAACTAGAGCCAAAAGTACCAGACCCAGAAAAAGGGCAATAGTAACCACCCTCTTTGCACCAAGTGTTGGAATAAGCACCTTGGAGAGTGCCAGGTAGGAACAAATGTTTTCTATAATGGTGGCAAGGAAGGCCATTATGCCAAGGACTGCTTCATAAATAAACATAACCAAGCAAAACAGTACCAACATCAATCTCAGGGAAACCAAATGCACGTGATCCAGACTCGGATTGAAGGCCCACAGATTAACCAAGGTCATATCAAAGCACCTTTAGTTCCCCAAGCCCAGATTTATGCATACATTCAGAATGATGTTGAAGCTAGGACTTCGAATATGGTGATAGGTCAGCTTCCTATCGCCAATCAAACTACACTTGTGTTATTTCAATTTGGTGCCACGTATTCTTTTACATCACCTGTTTTCGCTAGGAAACTAGATTGGATTAAGGATAGAATGCCTTAGACACTTGGGACCGTGTTACCTTACGGACAAGTGTTGTTATCCAATTCATGGGTACGCCATGTGCCATTAGTATTGGTTGTACTAAGATAAGCTCGTCATCATGTTCATCGACGACATCCTGATTTACCCGAGGATCTGCGAAGAACATGAAGAACATCTTCAGATCACCTTACAGACCCTGAAGGAGCACCAGCTATACGCCAAATTTTTGAAGTGCGAATTTTGGCTTAATAAGGTCCATTTTCTTGGGATGAGATTTCAGTATACCCCTCCAAGATCAAGGTAGTTAGTAAGTGGCCCCCACCGAAAAGCGTAACTGAAGCATGCAATTTCCTCGGTTTAGCTGGTTATTATCAATGGTTCGTAGAAGGATTTGCGAAACTTGCCGCTCCTTTGACAACTTTGACTCAGAAGGGTAAAGAGTGTGAATGGACCGCGAAATGTGAGCAAATCTTTCAAGAATTAAAAAGGAGGCCCACTAGTGCTCCAATCCTTAT
>NW_010366939.1:0-1389 GCF_000414095.1 Morus notabilis
GATACCATTTTCGTGTGTCTTTATTGTTTCTGCATCATTATTATCTTTCTGCATAGTCTCTGTAAATTTATTTACTGAATACACAATCCGAAATACTTAACTGTCATCAGTGTCACAACCAGTGTTGTAACATCACTTGTGACACCGACTGAAAAACAGACCTAACAGAAGTTACCAAATGTTCTCTAGCTATTGGTGAAATTCCCTCTAAGAAACTCTACTCTAGGAAAGCCATTAATCCAAGTTTAAGAAGTTAAATATCTTTTTTTCATTTTCTTGTAGATCTCGTAGTTATTGTTTTGGTTTGCTTACGTTAAATAATTTCTTGGAAAATAGTTTCCTTATGCTCCGCTTCTCGTACTGAATAATGCTTCTTTTATTTATTTATTTATTGTGATCTAATAATGTATGTCAAAATTCATTATTTCCACTTTTGAACGGCAACTTCCTTCTCCTACTTCTAATAGACTATGGTTTGTTTTAAACTGAAAAAAAAAAATAAATATGCTATAATTAATATGGTTGCTAAAGTACAATTTGTTTTAAACTTAAAATTTTAGATACGCTATAATTCATCAGCTTTATGAAAAAGGCAATATACTTACTTAATTTACAGGTGTTAAAAATGTTATTTTCTGCATTTTCTCGTAGAATATTTAGGAATATGTGGGGATATGTTTTAAGTATAATAATAAATGTTACTTATGTTTATAATGTATGTCAAAGTTCATTCCTTCATCTTATAAACTACAACTTATTTATCCTACTTCTAATATTAGAAGTACAATTGTATTTTGACTAAGAGTAATCTTCGAGAGATACACTCCGTACGTAAGATTAATCCACACACATGCTTAAGTATCTTTTTAAAAGGATTTATTGTCAAAGATTGATACGTGTTGACTTCAATTACAATTCGAATCAATTGGCTAATTGGGGCTCCTATATATAGGAAACACGTGTGATTAGTTTGGTTGTGGAGTAGAGAAGTTAGAGTGAGAGCGGTAATGCTCCGATTAAAGATTTAGGATCATTGCCCTAAAAAGCTCTCTTTATCCCTCTCACGTTCTATATGCTTTCCTATTCTAGAATTCTTTTGTTCTAGTACTTGAGAGGAGAGAAAGAGAGCTTCATAGGGCAAAGATTGCAAAATCTTTGATTCTGGGGTGAACTTTTAACAAACGCTCATGTCCATTAATTATTTTCCATACAAGCAGTATATCTGAACCGTTTAGTTTCTAGTTTTTTTCCTTTATTTTTATATTTCAATTTGCACCATATATATAGAATTATACGTGGAACTTATTTATATTTATGCGCTTTCTGTTTTTTCCTTTTCAGTATTCTTGGTTTGTTTGTTTTTGTTCTTTTTTTTTACTTGTTGTTTAT
>NW_010366940.1:0-932 GCF_000414095.1 Morus notabilis
TATCTAATCCACGATGCGTCTGTTAAGTTATAACCAAACTAGAATATATAGTTTAAAAAAAACGAAAAGAAATATGTTTATATCGGAGCAACAATTCTGCGTCAAAATCAATTTAACAGTTACATTTTTCCCTAATTTTTTTTTTATATTATTTTTCAGGGAGGCATATCCCAGTCCTACAAAAGGAAATTTACCAGCTACTCCGTTTTCTCCTCATGAATTTTCATTCATTTTTCTACAAACGAGGCAGTACTTCTGATCCAAATAATTAAAACCTCATATGCATTAAGGGTCCATCCAATATAGCCTTTTATTTTACTTTATGCAGTAAAAAAAGTATGAATTAAGACTTTTTAATTAGTGTTTAAATTATATATATATAATTTTTAAACTTATTTGGTTAAATAAGTCAAAACCTCTTATTTGTCATGAAAGTAAGGTAACATAACGATTTTATGAAATTTTGAATGTGTTATTTACAAATAAAAAGTTAAAAATGTAATTAAAAAAACTTTTCATATACACTTTATTTTTAATGATCACTAAAAAGTCGGCATATTCCACAACAGTTTATAAAACTCAAAAAGCCTTTTGAGCTGTCTAGAACGGTTTTAATTACAAGAGTTTTGGATTAAAAATAAATTAAAAGCAGCTTTATTTAAGCCAACAGGTTTCTAAGAACAAATATTCCGAAATTATTATTTTATTTAATTAATTAAACGATGAGAAAAGATTGAGTCATAATTGTTGAAAAGATGGGAAAAGAATATTTGTTTGTCGTTGTATGTTGCTTCATCATTTTCCTTCCGTGCACGGCCGGTGAGTTATTCCAATATTTCATTTTATTTCACCATAACGCCCGTACAAGAAAGAAAAATGATCCAAGCGCTTCTATCTTTTTCTTTTTCTTCTTTTGACATCAAGTAGGGAAA
>NW_010366941.1:0-1483 GCF_000414095.1 Morus notabilis
GGATTATTTGACATATTGTTTCTCTATAGTGTATGATTCTTCCATTTCTAAAAAATTATCAAAGAATGTGAAGGATACTATATACCGGCTGCATGAGGTTTATAGTGGGGACAAAGGTGAATCTGTGGCTAATGCAAGTAGTGGGGAGGCGGCAACAACAAGTACAACAGAGGCAAAAACGAATCCAGAAGGAAAAGGGTGTTTGTGGAGCTCCTTTGTTAAGAAAATGAAGGAAAAGAATGTGAATGAGTACAAAAATGATGTGGACAGATACTTGACAGACCCCATGGAGGATCCAACTCGGACAAATTTTGATGTTTTAGAATGGTGGAAGAATAATGCAACTAATTACAAGGTTCTCTCACTAGTTGCAAGAGACATTCTTGCCATCCCTGTTTCAACGGTAGCCTCAGAATCTGCTTTTAGTACCGGAGGCCGCATCCTCGATCCCTTTAGGAGTTCATTGAGCCCCAAGATGGTGGAGGCATTGATTTGTACACAAAACTGGCTGCGTAGTCGTGAGCACATCAACCTTATTGACATGGAAGAATTTAATGAATATGAAGATATTGAGTCAGGTAATCTTTTTACGTTTTACTCTTTTTTTTTATTTTATTTCATCTCCTTGTTGTTTATTTTGTTATTCTAAACTTGATTCTGATGATTTTTTTTGTTATGTTTTCTTCTTAAGATTTGTCAACTTCTATTGCAACACATGAAGGGCAAGTTGGGAATGAAGATGCTATTATTCTGGATTAAACAATTTGGAGTGGACTAACTTTTATTTCATGTCCTATTTTGCGACTATTTTTATATGGACTGTTTATCTTTATATGGTTTATTTATTCTGGATTAAACTGTTTATTTTATATGGACTATTTTGCATGTTAGAAGGGTACCAATCTAATTGAAATATTCTAGTTGTTTTTTTATTAGTTATCTGCTTTCACCAACCCGAGTAACCCGAGTAACCCTACCTTACCCGAGGTCACCCGAAACGTCGTGGGTTTGTAGATTTAAGAGAGTGTCGCGGCTCAAAATTTTCTCAACCCGAACTAGTCTGGTAGGCTCGTTTTTTCGGCTCAATCCTACCCTACCCGGCCGATTTACACCCCTAGTATCGTGGGAGACGGACGTCCTACGTTGCCTCAAGCACTCACCGGAGGGGACAAATCTGTTTTAAGGAAAACGTGGTTCACGTGCCTCGACATCCTTGCAACTTTCATTTCTGAGTTTTGGTAAAAAAGTTGAATTACAATTGTATGAATTTCAGTTTTGTTCTTCCTTACCTTGTTCCTCTTTTTGTATTAACCACTATTTCGGCTAACAAAAAGTACCGAAGGCACAAGGCAGGGGGGGCATACTTTAGTGGGTATACATAGATTTTTTCTATTATAGTGTGATATATTTGTTCAATGTAATATCGACAGTTTTTTTATTTTTTTATTTTTTTTATTTTTTTTAGTAAAGAGAATGTATAAAA
>NW_010366942.1:0-237 GCF_000414095.1 Morus notabilis
TTTTTTGATATGACGAGAAATGACGTCATTTTCCACAAAATCACAAAGTATCGCCTACAAAATCATATGTCTTTTCCACTAAAAAACCCACAAAACGACATTGCGTTTTGACAAAAAATTTCACAAAAAAAGGACATGTCATTTTTTGATGAATATTCTATTTTTTGTGATTTTCTATATTTTTTACGTTTGAAAAATAAAATAAAATATAATAAAAATGACTTCATAAAATTTTAA
>NW_010366942.1:474-763 GCF_000414095.1 Morus notabilis
CCGATGTCTCGAAACGACGTCGTTTTGTCAAAAATAACACAAAACTTTCAGGCACGAAACGACATGTCTTTTTTTTTATACGACGAGAAATGACGTCGTTTTCCACAAAACCACAAAGTGTCACCTACAAAACAACATGTCTTTTTGACAAAAAAAACCCACAAAACGACATTGTGTTTTGACAAAAAATTTCACAAAAAAAGGACATGTCATTTTTTCGTGAAGATTCTATTTTTTGTAATTTTCTATATTTTTTAGGTTTCAAAAATAAAATAAAATATAATAAAAA
>NW_010366943.1:0-584 GCF_000414095.1 Morus notabilis
TATTAACTTCAACCCTATCTATTTACAATGTACGTAGTGACTAAACTATAGGGAGTGAAAAATAAAGCATTGTAAAATGACTTTGTAAGTGCATGACAAGTATTCATTATATATATGAATGGCGCGATAATAGATAATGGAAGAACGCATAAGGTCCTGATGAAGAATGCACATGACTATCATATTGTTTAAGGTAGCGCCACATATAGTAATATAAGGAAGATATGTTTTATTAATGGAAAAAAAAACATAATTAATACCTTTCTTATCCGACGGTTAAACGTCATCACTTCGGCGTCTTCATCAAGATTTTCTCGGTGTTTTCTAGTTTGTTCAATTTTATTTTCGTTTTCTTTTGCTTCGTTAGAGGTTATTTTCAGAAATTTTTGTCATTTTTTTCTTTTATTTTAAGAAAATTGAGTAGGGGGTTCGGTGAAGGATTTAAAGTTTAGTCCGTGCTAAGTAACCTGATTAGATGTGCTAGTTCTTCTTTGAGATCGATTATCTCTTTATTAAAGAAAAAAAAAAGACAATGATTAAAGTTAGACTATTATATATGAATAGAATTATGATCAAGTACGGAA
>NW_010366944.1:0-1765 GCF_000414095.1 Morus notabilis
TGTTCGATAGATTCAAAGATTCTCTTTCGCTGATCGACACTCCGATTACCTTCGAACAGCATCGATACAAACACAACAAGATAGAACTATAATTTCATACGAGCATAGTCCGATTAATATGTTAAAAATCTAAACATGGACATACAATATTCAATACATCTATAATACAATATGATATATATATGAACACGTTTAATAAATATGTGGTGTTAGGCTGACATGAAAAAATTAATGCTCAGGTGACTCAATTAACACAATTAGAAAGAAGAGATAAAATACTCAAAATTGAGCAAAAAATCTAATGTGAACTAACAACAATTTCCTATGTACCTAAACAATTCAAATTATGTATTTGTTTCGCATTGTTTTTGAAACGTGATGTCATGTTGCGTTGACAATTGCCCGGAGTCAAATTAAATTTGCTTTTATAGCGTTTTTTTTTTCGTCGGACAGAAGTTGTTGCGCTTAAACTCTTTGTTGAAGCACCTAACATAAAAAATCGAAAGGACTGACATCGAAAAGTGATAGACTCTTCATAGAGCTTGCTGGGTTGGAAGGAACGATGGAGAGAGAAAAAGGGACATCATGTTTTATATGTTTGATGGGAGGGAAGGAAAATAGATAGAATAGAAAATATGAGTGATAGAAAAGAAAATAAATTTCCTTTTAATTTAATTGTTTGGTATGATAAGAGAGAAAGAAAGTAAATTATTGTCTAATTACTATTTTGCGAATCTCTTTATGAATATGTAGCTTCAAAATAAGGTAAACACATAATTATGTCTTATTTTATGTGTGTAAATTTTCTTTCTTAAAATCTCTCTATTTGTGGAGAGAGGAAAAATGCTAGTACCCCACATGTATTATTTTTCACTTTATTTTTCCTTTCTTTCTCTTTTTCCTCCTACCAAATAACGTACATTTATATATTTTTTTCTCGAAAACTTTTCACTTTCATTCTTTTCACTTTTCTTTCTTACTAAACATAGTGTTAAAGTCTAGACATGTTACGCATGCTTTAAAATCTAGACATAATAAATGATATGCCGCCGATGTATGTACTATATAAGTGAGGGTAAAATGAGCATTTCAATAGCTTTTAGTTTTGCCTTAACTAATTGAATGTATTAGTTTGGTATGATGTTCATATTCGATATGGTGTGTGAGGGTTCTCTCTTTAACAGTTATAATAGGGAGATCTTTTGACATTCAAAATCCACTTTCATAATCCAATTGCTCACCACGTCATGACTGAGGTGCTGTTTAACGCCATTTTTTTAATTACAATCAATTGTTGGAGCGACTAAACTTTGTGACACTAAGATAGATTGGCCTGGTTAGTTTTGAGATGTTTCAAACGTTAGGGATCAAAATAAAATTTGGTACAAAATTTGGGAAATTTTTTTAAATTACCCTATTTTTAATAATTGGAGTTTCTAGTTTAAAGAAATAATGTAAAACAATAATCTAACTTTGGAGAAATATGCAAAAAGCCATCCTTAAAGCAAATTATTGTTTCATTTTCAATAAATTAGAAAATGCCAAGTCAATCATTCACATAACTCAAACATGACCAAAATGTAACAATCAAAGTTTGGTGCGCACGACACGAGTCAAATTTCTCTAGGACAAAACACAATAGGCATTGAATGCGAATAACATGTAGCGAATGTAGAGTCGCCAGATCTCAGATCTAATAAATTCAGTGTAGCTGTAGAGAGAGGAAGATAGGCAAAATGGGGACATTTTCTCTGTTTTTTTTTTT
>NW_010366945.1:0-1414 GCF_000414095.1 Morus notabilis
GTGCCTTTTGCTACTTTGAATGGCTTCCTCTCAATTGCTCTCAACTCTCGGAAACGTCGAACTCCGCCCTTGAATAAGAACAGTTGTGGACAAACAAACAACTCCTACCGAGCACGGTGAAGCAAATTATTCTTGAATGCGCTTTGCCTACATGCAAATAAAAAGGTAGGTACATTTTGCTTAGAAACCGTACAAACAACAGAGCACAACTCATATTAACCTTACCTACTTGGTTTAAGACACTATTAAAATAACAGACTAAAGTGACAAATTTCTAGTGTCAATCCTTATTTAACGATGCTCATATCATTTGTTAGTTTCACCATCTTTTCTTATGTTATTGTCATTTCTTATTTAATGACGCTTCATCCACTTATTGTTGGCTTTTCAGTTAATTTCTTTGATGTTTTCTTTAGTAAATATGGTTATTTTAACACATTAATTTCATTGTTTCAATTTAGTGTTATTTTTTGGCTGATGTCGGTTTTCAGTCATTGTGTTTCCCGGGTAGGTGTTGCTTTAAAGTTTCGTGTTATTCACTCAGTAAGCGTCGTTTCTTTTTTTACCTTTTATTGTTGTTTTTCAGTTGATGTCACTGTTCAACTGTCACACCTAATAAAACTAATTATCAGAGCTTTATCAAAAAATAAAAGGCTAATAAAAAGTGGCATACAAAAAATAAAAGGCTAATAATAAATGGCATACAAAAAATAAAGGCTAATAATAAGTGGCATACCTCATAGAGCTCCTGGTAGATGCTCATCATCTCATCAACACCACTGACAAGATGAATGAGACCAGTGTCTTCCACAGGACGTTCTGTGTATGACGCAACCTCGGTTAAATTCAGAGCAAGGCGATCGGGCCTCTGAAGGAGAAGTTGAAACGTAGGCTGAAGCTCATAGCATTGCTCAAACAAAGAGCGCCGACAAAACACATACAGACCAAGTCGAGCACGAGACATGGCAACAACCAATCTCCTAACATCACGAAGGTGACCAACAAACCGAGTACGCACAAGTGACAGCAGTATAAAATCATTCTGCTGACCTTGAAATTTATCAACTGTAGTAACCTGAAAGACAACAAAAGCAGCATTTCAGATATGGGATAACGGGATCCCAAAACAACACGTATATATATAAAGAATAAGTCTAAAACTGCTGCTAGGACATAAAGGCATAAAATTACTACAAAACGGACTCTGTCGGTCACTGAAATTCTTTCAACACTTTTTATCAACAATAAAATCTGCTCCCGAGTCTACGATCTACTCAATCACTATAGAATATGAAATTCCATACCTTACAAGGAGGACCAATGAAGTCATATGGTACACATCGTCTATTAATAACATCACGAATCAGAAGCTTTTGTCCATTGTAAGTTGTCAAAATGGATATCTTATTTGCAG
>NW_010366946.1:0-835 GCF_000414095.1 Morus notabilis
CCCTTTTATTATATGGCTAGCCACACCATAGGGAGATCTCCCTGCGGTTGGCTCAAATAGCAAGCATGAGAGATGAAAAATTTCTCATTAATCCAAATTCTAATTTTACCTCAAATTCAAATTTAATTTAAGTCAAACTCTACTTTCCTTTTGAATTTGATTGTAAAACTTGTCAAACAAGTAAACTGGATATCTTGAAAAGCAAGCAACTGAATCCCAGTAGAATTCACACTTTATCACACGCCCCTTGCACGTCCCAGTGCCTGGGCGTGCGGCCTCCGTGGTCCCAACATAGCATGTTCCAAAATTAAATTAATTAAATATCACATTATTTATTTAGAGTGATATTAAATCCCAATAATTCATCTTGTCTTGCAAATATTACAAGGATGACGCGGGGACTCATGGGTCAATAATTCTGCTCCAATAAAATTAATAATTAATTAAGCTATTTAATTATTTGATTAATTCTATTAATTCCAAAAGTTACTCCACTAAAAACTTGCACTCTCAAAATTACATACATAATTTACTTCTAAGAACTTGAAGTGTCCATTTGATATAGTCACTACAAATAGATCAATCCTCCATAAATAATTCATAATTAGAGCTAAGTGAAATCTATTAACCTCTCTAATTACATCTTTATCCTTGAGTACCATCAATTTTTTAATAGATAGTGATTCATAAAACACATTCAAGAATTTGAGCTCTTATTAATCCAAGCACCGAATTAATCCTCAAGGAAATTATTTATCTGCTTCTTTTTCAAGAAGAAATGGATTTCATCTCGTAATATTAGTAGTCCCGGCTACTTATTTCTTCATATCTCCAA
>NW_010366947.1:0-1412 GCF_000414095.1 Morus notabilis
GGTTTATAATTAATTGACTAATATTATTTAGTGATAAATCAATTTTAATTAATAATTTATCGATTTATCGGTGATAAACTATTGATAAATATCATTGATACATTAATTTATCAAAGACCAATCATGATGTGTTTGTGATAAATCCTAACGCATTAGTGATTAATCACTACTGTAAAAAAAAAAAGAAAAAAAAAAGGCATTTCCCTGAAATAAAAAACTTTAAATGTGCATATGAAAAAAAAGTGACCATTAATTTAAAAAGTTAGGTGTTACTGTCCTTCAATATTTATATGTTCATGCCAAGAAGTTTATATACTCATTACCATGAGAGAGAGCACGAGGAATGTGCGAAACGTTTGACAAGAGGTTTTTTTCCCTTCATCATCAAGCGAAACATTTTCTTTTCTTAATTTTTACTTTTAGATCTTTTTCTCCGTTTGCTCTCTCTCTCTCTCTCTGTTTCTATATTTTTTCTTTTAACAATTTATATAACCATTATTTTAAATGAACTCACATTTTTTAAGAGAGAATCCATATTTAAAGAAAGGCAGGTAATTTGTTACCCCCTGATTTTGTTGCCGGAGATTTTATTTATTTATTTTTATTTTTTGCCTTTTGTCAACTTTTTTTTTTTGCGGTTTTTCTTTTTTCATTTTTTATCGATCGTTTTTTTTATCATTTTGAATTTTTAAGACAAAGTGAGATATTCACTATTTTTTATAGTTAAATTTAATATTAACTATTATTTTAAGAGTATTTCTATTCATCTCTATAAGGATAAAATCTCTTGAATACCATGTTACTTTACGTCAAACAGACCGAAATCGAGTATCAGCAGCATTGCAGCACTGTAATAGCCTCCTAAAACTCGGCTCACTGCTTCTCGCCAACTATTTTGAGTTAATAACGTGGGAGGGGAATGTCATATCCAAGAATCTCTGTTAAAACTTTCTTTTCATTTTTCCCATTAACATTTTGTTGTTGGTTGCAATGTCATCACTGTAATTTGCTGATCAAAATGGAGAAAGCAGTTGGCTGTTTTTCGGTTCAAAAGCTGTTGTTGTTGGAACATTACGAGTAGTTCTTAATATTGATGTGTTGGGGAGTTTTGACATGGTTTCATCCTCATTGGGTACTCAATGAGGACAAAATTCATTTGGTGACTTGTCGTTACATAGATGCCGTTTCTTTTAGACAAGCGTTAAAAATATAGGGGTTATTTTTTTACATTTTTGAGTTAAGATAATTTGTGTAATGATTTTGAGTTAAATTTGAGTTATAACTTGAGTTGAAATTGTAACTTAAGATTCCGTTCTTAGAATAAAAAACTCTGAGAAACAGTCATATCTAACTTAAAATCTTGAAAGGACCGCTGGTCACTCTGTAAACAAGTAATAGAAAGATGACTTGTT
>NW_010366948.1:0-1241 GCF_000414095.1 Morus notabilis
TGCGTCTTGTCGCAAAGGGCTTTACACAGAAAGAAGGTATCGACTATAAAGAGACTTTCTCTCTGGTTTCTTCGAAAGACTCTTTCAAGATTATAATGGTATTGGTGGTGCATTTCAATCTTGAGTTACATCAGATGGATGTAAAGACAACGTTTCTCAATGGAAACATTGATGAGACAATCTATATGGTGCAACCAGAAAACTTTGTGTCGGGAGACCTAAAGAAGATGGTTTGTAAAGAAATCCATCTATGGGCTCAAACAAGCATCTTAACAATGGTATTTCAACTTTCATCAAGTGATCATCTCGTTTGATTTTGTAATGAATTTGGTTGATGTTGCATATACCATAAGTTCTGTGGGAGTAAGTATATTTTTCTGGTTTTATATGTCGATGACATTTTACTTGCCAGCAATGATATAGGCATATTGCACGAAACCAAGAGATTTCTAGCTAAGAATTTTAAGATAAAAGATCTTGGTGACGCCTCTTTTGTATTAGGCATACAGATACACCAGGATCGCTCTCGGGGTATTCTTGGATTATCACAAAAGAGCTATATCGAAAAGGTTCTCAAGAGATATGACATGCAGGATTACAAACTAGGTGATGCCCCTGTGGCTAACAGAGACAAGTTTAGTCTCAATCAGTGCCCCAAGAATGATTTTGAGGAAAAGAAAATGTAAAAGATTCCTTATGCGTCAGCATTAGGAAGTCTGATGTATGTTTAGGTTTGTACGCGTCTAGATATTGCTAAACAGTCTCTTATAGCCTTTTCTACCATAGCGGTAGAGTTCGTACTGTGTTATGAGGCGTCCAATCACAAAATATGGCTGCAAAATTTTATCACGGGGCTGCGCATAGTGGACGGTATTGAAAGACCACGCAAGTTATTTTGTGACAATAAAACGATACTTCTGTATTTCAATAACAACAGGAGCTTGACGAATTCGAAGCATATAGACATCATGTTCCTAGTTGTTTAAGGAAGAGTTCAGAGTGGACAGTTGTCTATAGAGCACATCAGTACAAACTCCATAGTTGCGGATCTGCTTACTAAGGATTGCCACCCAAAATGTTTCATGATCACACTGCTCGCATGGGTGTCATATCATTTGAGGATATTCAGTTTTAGTGGGAGTTTGTAATTTTAGATATTTTTATGATATAGACATATTTTCAATTATTTCAATTTATGGATATTTTAAGGTTATTTTCTGCAGAAATAAAGTTTTGGTTTA
>NW_010366949.1:0-601 GCF_000414095.1 Morus notabilis
GCTTCCATGTGTTCTTCTGTAGGATTGTGCATGAACTGACTCACTACACCAACTGGAAAGCTGATGTCAGGTCTTGTGTGAGAGAGGTAGATAAGTCGTCGTACAAGTCTTTGGTATCTCCCCCTATCAATTGGTGCAGAATCTCTTATAGCTGTTATCTTCTTAGTTGGATCCATCGGTGTGTCAACTGGTTTACACCCTAGCAATCTTGTTTCCTTTAGCAGATCCAGGACATACTTTTGTTGAGAGACAAAAATTCCTTGCTTGGATCGAGCTACCTCCATTCTAAGAAAATATCTGAGATTGCTAAGATCTTTGATTTCAAATTCCTTGGCTAGAACTGCTTTCACTCTCAATAATTCCTCCTCACAGTCACCTGTCAGAATGATGTCATCAACATATACAATTAAGACTGCTACCTTGTTTTATGAGGGGAACTTCACGAACATTGTGTGATCTGCCTGACATTGAGTGAATCCATATCTCACAACTGACTTTGCAAACTTGTCAAACCATGCACGAAGAGATTGTTTGAGTCCATACAAAGACTTATTGAGTTTACACACCTTGTTGCTTTCCACGGTTGATTCCAGTCCTGGAG
>NW_010366950.1:0-1321 GCF_000414095.1 Morus notabilis
AACCGGGTTTACTAGGAGAGATTTTGGAACCTCTCATCGTCCATACCATCAAAGGTTCCAAAGCTCGACAACTCTGAGATAATCTTTCTCGAGAAAGATGCAAATGGTGTGCACTTCCCTCAAAATGATGTGTTGGTGGTCGAAGCTATGATTGGAAACCACATTGTCTGCAGGATCTTGGTGGATAATGGGAGCTCAGTGGGTATATTATACTCTAATTGTCTGACAAAGATGAAAGTCCCGAAGGAGCAGATGGATAAGACCACTCAACCTTTATATGGGTTTATTGGAGATTCAATCATTCCCCAAGGGATGATTAAGTTACCCATTACAGTGGGAGAGAAGCCTCGACAAGCCATAGTGATGGCAAACTTTGCGGTAATAAATGAAGCATCGCTGTATAATGTTGTGATAGGAAGGCCAACCCTCAGAGCACTGAAGGCTGTCACATCCATCTACCATCAAAAGATCAAGTTCCTGATTTCTAACGGCATAGGAGAGTTGAAGTGCAACTAGTACGAGTCGAGAGTTGCACACTCAGATGCAATGCACTAATATGATGACCCTAGGAGACTAGAAATGCGAATCGTGAGTCATGGGCCAATCAATGAGGACATCAACCCAAGGGTCGGGGAAGAAATTACAGGGTCTAAATCGATCGAGGAGTTGGAGGAGATTCAAGTAGATGAAAAAAGCCAATGAGGCTTTTAAAGATTGGCTCGACCTTATCTCCAGCGCTGAAGGAAGAAAAGGAAAGTTCTTGAAAAAGAACTTGGATGTATTTGCAAGGAATCATGATGACATGGAAGGGATCGACCCCGAGGTAATGTGCCGCTGTTGGAAAAAAAAATGGCATTGAATGCGCAATAGAATTTTAAAAAATTTAAATCAATGCCAAAGCCAAACAAGAACATATTCATGATGCTATATAACATAAATAGCAAAGATCTAAAACATACCTTCAGAGATTATGGAAACAACACATCTGATAAATCAAAGCATACCAAACAGCAACTAGAAGAGCCTTAACCAACTGATCTTTTTTGCTATTCTCATTTCCACGATCGAAGTGCGAGTGGGCACACATTGTTCAATCTCCCCTTAGTATTCTTGAACTCCTTCCAACCACAAGAGGCCAAAAGAAAAATCGTTCTTGAGAATTGAATAATTTTTCCTCTCAGGAATCTTTTACCAATAGCCCTCAAAAAGTGTCTCACATGATCTATCTAATAATGTCACTTACTGAGCTATTTATAGTGTTTAGTGATAAGTGCATAAAAATGCACTTAAATTGTTCATAATTGCTAAATAAATTAAGTTT
>NW_010366951.1:0-599 GCF_000414095.1 Morus notabilis
TATATATATATATATATATATATGGTGATTTTGCCTTGTACTGATTTGTAACTCTTTTGATTGATTTCTCGTGGCTTGTGATTTTTCCCATTATGCATGCTACCTTGTGTTATTGATTCGGTGCTTACTTAGGGTAAGATCTTGTGCATGTGCTTCATTTTCAAATAAACCATTTATAAGCTCTAGAACTTGCTTGATAACTCTTGAGGCGAAATCTCAAGTTAACACTTTTACCAAGGAAATGATTTAGGCTATCTTTGGACCGTTTGAGCTTTGTAGCTGACCTTAATTCAACATATCCCTAGCATTCCCCATTGAACTTATATATCCCCTTTTCCTTGTAACCCTTATCTTTGGCCTAGCTGTTGCAGCAACATTCCCACCTTCTATAGCAGTATACCCACCTTCTTCGTGTGGGAGATAAGGTGGTGGGTGATTGAAGTTTCATTGCTCTTTCCTTGCTCCTCCTGCATCATTGAGGACAATGCTCATTTTTGAGTTTGGGGGCAGGGAGAGCTTGAGCTCTTAATGTCTTGTTCCTGTTACTAAAAAAAAAAAAAAAAAAAAAAAAGAAAAAATTTTTCTCCGCTTTTTGAATA
>NW_010366951.1:1093-1264 GCF_000414095.1 Morus notabilis
TGCGCATGGTCCCAACTAGTTTGACATTGTTGATTTGGCACTTGGTTGTTCACACACACATAAGAAAGGTCCAAGCAGAGAAGGAGCAATCTCATGATTTGAGATCAACACTTGGCTGGAAATCATGTTTTTCTTTAGGCTGCACTTCTAACCTGTGTTTTAAGGACATAT
>NW_010366952.1:0-755 GCF_000414095.1 Morus notabilis
GAAAATTATAAATTTAAATTAAAAAAAATATCCGGTTAAAAAAAAAAAAAGCTCCATTCACCAAAACTAAATTAAAATCAAAATCTCATTTCTTAAGTCTCGCTCGCTTTGCGAATTCGAATTAAAACGTGACATTTTAAGAATTTTTAACTGTAACAAAAAGAGTTAGATGTGACATTTTTAAGGGCTTTTAATTGTGTAAAAATCTATAGCTAAAAATTTAAATTAGTGAAATAAATAAGGCAGTAATTTACCCAATTAAACCTGTCTATCCCAATTTGGAATCCGTAACACATTGCCGACATCCGAAAATAATTTTAGTGTAGTTTTGTTTATACATTGAAATCCGGGAAAAAAAAGAGAGATATATTTTTCATTTAAAATATAAGTCTAGAAAAAAGGCTATTCGTAAGAAATCAATCGCATTAACTATTATGGCTTCCTCTAGTTGTGAACCCGCCACACTTATCTTTATCAATGATTTGTACAAGAAATTATGAGGCTCTGCTTTGGACCATCATCATTTAACTTCTGAAGAAGCCAATTTGCAACAGAGTTTGTAAATGCAATAAAATCGTGTTTGTATCCCAAACATGTACATATCATAAAGAGCAACTTGTTTTCTGCTGGTGTTATTTTTGGTTTACAACCAAGAAAATGACATGTATTGAAAAAAAATTTGATAGTTAAAATCACGGGGATTTTTTTTTTTTTTTTTTTTTAACTCTATTGGAGAATGTGGGCAATTTTAGGCC
>NW_010366953.1:0-1267 GCF_000414095.1 Morus notabilis
TCTTTTTCTTCTCTCTCTTCTCCATCTTCAATTCTACTCTTTTTTTTTTTCTCTCTCTCTCTTGAGTATTGGTGTATTAACATTATTGTAAAATAGAATGAGGAAAATATAAATATAGTTACTATATTTGCTTATCCCCATAATGATACTGGTACTTTTGCTGTGTAATATTATTTGTCAAATAATAATAATATTAATGCGCATGTGTTGGTTGGCGCGCGTGTGTGAGGAAGAGAAAGAGGAGGTTTGTCGGTTGTTTTGAGGCGTGACCGAAAGGATCTTTGCCGACCTTTTCTTGTCGTATTCTTCTAAATTGGGCAACAATCTTGACTGCCTAAAACGGAAAAATTAGCATTATGCCACCATAATTAACTCGACCCAAATTTTATTATACTATCTCTATTTCTTGAATTTATTTACTATGATATCTATGCTAAGCTATTTATTATTCCACCTCCACTTCCACAATTTATTTTTCACCACTTGCGCACTCTAGGTCCGCTCTTTAAGTGAATGTACAGGATACTCTACCTTTCATTTTATTCTTCGCTCGATATTTTAACAAGTGGTTAATTTGTTCCTTTTCGTTTTTAGATATTATTAATTATGCATTGCCCTTCGATATCCATAAGTTAGAGCATCTTGAATGTAATGTTAAATTGGCGTGCTAATATCAACTTTAACATTTGAGTCAAAAATCACTCTTTAACGTAATGCTATTTTTTATGTTAAATTTAACTAATGCTACATGGACGCAAATTTTCCACAAATATAACAAATGCTAAATTTAACATTTTGATCACTATTGATTTATATTAACTTTTTTTATTTAATCATTACAGTATTGTTCTTTTGTATTGTTTTTTTTAATAATCTGGACAAAATAATACATATGACATTTGAAATAGTATTATGGGTAGAGTACAAAAAACAGGATAACATATAAAATATATTACTTTCACACGTTTTAGTGACAAATATAACATTGACCTCGTATTATCATCCTTAACAACTCTTTTTGATGTGTACATACATATCTCGTCTAGATAGAATCATAATGGGCATGTAACATATAAAAGTGAAAATTGAACAATATATTTGTTTAATGTAATTGTTTTATGATTAGACTTGCTCATAGTTGATGCATATAAAATATATTATAACTGCCACTTAAAACTAGCTCAAATGATTATTGGGTGCGTGAATGGTTTGACAACAAGGTGGTCTACTGATATATTTGATTGAATATATATATATATATATATAT
>NW_010366954.1:0-800 GCF_000414095.1 Morus notabilis
ATTTCTCTTTTCGGCTACACCATTCTGCTATGGTGTACCGGGCGTAGTCTATTAGGATACCACACCTTCTTCAATTAAGATATCCTGAAACTCTTGGTGGCGTTTTGTTCATGGATTCAAATCATGTGATTAGAACCATTTTCGATTTACGTGTATTTTTTATGAGAGAAAATACTGTAGCGAACCACGAACTATGATTCGAATCAGGGAACGAATCTAGGTACCAAACGGATTCTTAGTCCAGGCATTCACCCCCTCGATCTAATCGAAGTGTCTTGATTGGTTTACCTAACTGTTTTTCAACTTATGCTCAGAATTCTCTAAACTTTCTAAAAGTTTCAGATTTCCGTTGCATTAGGTAAACATAACCATATTTCGAATAATCATCAATAAAGACAATGAAATATTCGTAACCTCCTTTATCTTGGACATTTAACGGTCCACATACATCCGAATGTATTAGCTGAAGAGGTTCTGTGGCTCTTTCTCCTTTCGACATGGAAGGCCTCTTGGTCATTTTGCCTTCTAGACAAGATTTACTGACGAGAAGCTTACTAACTCGCATAAAGGACCATCATGTACTAGTCTTTCAATCTTGTTTAGACTAATATGATCAAATCTAAGATGCCACAGATATGTGTTATTTATCGTGAGAGATCCTTTGCTTCTTATTCTTAGGTTCGGCAACTTTTGAACTCTTCAATATTTCACAGTGAGCCAAGCATCGGTTTAAACAGTATAAACCATTTTTCAAATATCCAGAACATATATCGGAACAATTCCGAAAGATGTGGACTAGA
>NW_010366955.1:0-2543 GCF_000414095.1 Morus notabilis
ATCGAGTACTTACAGACGCAGAGATTGTGAGCTCCAACCAGAGGGAGTCTGCCGCCGACACTGAGAGAACAGAGATTTTGGGGACTCCGCCGCCGACAATTGCAGGAGATAAACAGAGAGGCTGAGAGAGGCTGAGGCGAGAGAGCACGAGAGGAGGCTGAGGCTGAGAGTTTCAGGAGCGGCTGAGAGCACGAAGAGAGTTTCAGAATGATAGGTTTTCAGGATTATTCTGGAAATAACCAAAATTTCATTAATGAAAGGCGCTAAATTCTCGCATAATCTGAAATCAAAAACAATAAGAGCTGCTTTTGATTTTAACTTAAAAATAACTTTTAGATTCTCTAAGAATCCGTTTTTATATGTTTATCAAACATATTTTTTAACTTCAGCTAAAAAAAAAATTAATTTTGACTTCCCAAAATTTCTATTAAATTAAACTATTATTCTTTTTATAACTCAAATTTTATTGTTAAAATATTTTCTTTCATAAATTTTTTAATTTAATTTTTTTATTACAATTTTTTTTTAAATAAACAACTTAAATTTTTAATTTAAATTGTAAAATAAACACATATAACTATCTATGAACGGACGATGAAAACATAACGATAAGAGAACAAAAAAACAAAGAAAAAGGTACCTAGAAGGCTAGGAAATAAATGGTGATAGGGTGGCATGATAACTAGCCATTAGATTTCGGAGAAAGTGAGAAAAAGAAGGAACAGACAATATAGTTATCAAATTTAGATTTGAATTTTAAAAATGGTAGACTTGATAAAATAGTATTTTGTATTAACAAAACAACTTAGGTCATGTTCCTTTCGTATATTTGAGTTTTTAGTTTTAAATTTTTATAATTAAAAATTTTTAAAAATATCACATTTAACTTTTTTTATTATAATTAAAAATTTTAATAAAATATCACATCTCAACCTAAATTAAAAATTTAAATTCATAAAACAAACAGAACTTTAATAACATTCTATTAAAGTAATAATTGAAATTTACCGTGAAAAGTAAATATGCAGTAAATAAACAATATAACGATATGATTTTTTTTAACGTGGTCAAAATTATAGGAAAAATCATGAGTCTAATAACACCAGACAAACAAAAAAAAAAATATTTCATTAACACCTAATTATAATTATAAAAGATTGTAATCATGAGAAAGCAGAAACTTACCCAACTTAAAGCCCCCAATGTCTCCTTTTGACTCGTTTTTAAACTCTTCCTTCGGACTTTTTTAATTTATTGATTTGATTTGATATGTAATTTTATGTAAAAAAATTTTATTATAATAAAAAAAATTAAATATGAGTATTTATAAATTTTTTTTATTATAATAAAATTTAAATTTTAAATTTAAATCGATAAAATTAATGATAAGTATTTTAGCTTGCCTTCGGTCCAAGTGACGTACTCCAAACTAAATGCTTGTGGTCTAACTGACGTACTCCAAACGTTATCCGCTTTAGCTCCTTCTCGGACTTACTCCGAATCAACAGATCCACAACATCAACAGAGATTGAGAGCTAAATGTTTAAGTCTAGGGAATGATTTGTTTTTCTCTCCCAATAAAGCTCTAAAAGTGAACACATATGTCTCACCCTAAATAAACAAAGCCTAAGCATAAGAAAGTGTCTGTTTAGTTCAATAATTTGAGTTTAAATATGACTTTATGTAAAAAAATTTTACTGTAATAAAAAAATTAAATATTATTATTTTTTAAAATTTTTATTATAATAAAACTCAAATTTTAAATTTAAAACGGTGAAATGAACGAACTATCAAGATAATCCTTAATTCGGATCCCAGCTGTCAAAATATCCTCTTTCAATCAAATTAGGAAAGTTTAACTCAACTCTAGTGTGTTAGCATTCGTGTTGACATACAACTATGCACTCTTACTGTTTGGACGAACCGACATTTCTTGTCGTCAGAATTAGAAACTAGAAACAAAACATGAAAGTCAACTTTGTCAGTTTCATTTTTCCTCAAAATTAAATCCAAATTTTATTGGTAATTTCTCGCCCGTTCACTTCGTTAATTCAAATTTGTAATTCGAGTTAAGATTTGATTTTATGTGAGAGTTTTTTATTATAGCAAAAAAGTTAGATGTGACTATTTTGAGAGCTTTTTACTGTAACAAAACTCAAATTCTAAACTCGAATCGACGAAATGAACGGGACCTGAAATTCTAAACTCTCGCCCGTTCAATCAAATGTACCCATTCTTGAAAACACTGTCACAGTATTGCTTACCAAACTCTCTACAAAAATGTACCCATTCTTGGAAGAGTTTTCCATGTCTTTAGGAACTCAAGTAAAGGATCTAAAAACATATCTTTGATAATTAATGGCAACATAAAATAGAATTAAAAATTCTATCAAAAAGTAAAAGTTCGAAGCATAACTTGAAAATTCAATACAAATTATTCTTTTTATAATTACACTCTAATAATATTTGATTCTTTTTTACTCAAAATGACCGTTTAAGAATTTATATAATAGGGTATGAACAATTCTTTAGTTTTTTTTTTT
>NW_010366956.1:0-596 GCF_000414095.1 Morus notabilis
ATGTCGAGTTTGGGGAGAAGATAAAGTAAGGAGTATTGTCTTTGAGGACGAAGATTTCGTTTCTCTTCCCAATATTGCTATAGTCAATGACCAGGCTGTAATACCTGTCATTGTTCAAGACGCAACTCCGGAACAAAACAACAATGAGGTTCCCCATGCAGCACATATAGAGCAAACTCAACAACCTCAAGAAGTGCCATTAAGGAGATCCACCAGAGAAAGGAGAAGTGCGATTCTGGATGATTATATCGTCTTTCTCCAAGAACATGAAGATGGTGTAGGCTTGGGGGAAGATGATCCTATCAACTTCCAACAAGCCTTACAGAGTTCTAATGCTCAAAAGTGGATTGATGCCATGAAGGACGAGATAAAATCTATGAAAGACAATGACGTTTGATATCTTGTCGAGTTGTATAAAGGAACGAAACCCATAGGTTGTAAATGGATATGTAAGACCAAAAGAGATTCGAAAGGTAACATCGAAAGATATATAAGGCTCGTCTAATCGCCAAAGGATTCACTCATAATGAAGGCATAGACTACAACTAGACTTTCTCTCCGGTTTCTTCGAAAGACTCTTTTAGGACAGTTATGGC
>NW_010366957.1:0-687 GCF_000414095.1 Morus notabilis
AAACGCAAACCATCCGTATGAGGTCATATATATGTATATATATGTGTATGTATATATATATATATATATATATAAAATTTGTCCTTCAGATCCAAGTTCATGACCCAACGATGATTAATAGGAAAGGAACGAATGAGTGGTCACTATTTCACAACGGCAAAAATTGCAACACTTGGCAAGAGCCTACTGCTTAGCCGCTTTGCACTTTTGGCATGTTCCCTTTCTTCACCTAACTAAATGCCGCAGCTTCTCAAATTCCGGCTGGCTTGGCCCACAATAATTTTCTTTACTCAATAGAGATCAATTAATAATTAATTAAGTTTTGTCTACTCTGCATCCAAGATTATTTAACTTAATTGAGTGCTGAAGATAACAATAACGACATTGATAATCATGCTTTGCTTAAAAATTATAACCAAAAAGGGCAACCTTTTGTTGTTGTTTTGGTTTTTTAAAATATAAGTTTACTCGTGGTGGTAGTGGAAGTCATGATGTTGCTCATATGAGATAAGCAAGTATAACTTGGTTTTCAAACAGCTTGGGGATAAGGTTCTTTAGTCCATCTTCCTAAAAAGTTTGCTGGTTCCGTACGTATTTTATGCATTTTGTGGAGAGCAATAAGGCCCCGTTCACTTCACTGATCGAGTTTAAAATTTGAGTTTTTCTACAGTAAAAAGCTCTCACAAA
>NW_010366958.1:0-1018 GCF_000414095.1 Morus notabilis
ATTTTTTTATTTTTGTAAAGGTTACCCTACAAAGGACGCCTACCCTCAAACGGGTTACCCGGCTCAAGGATATCCCTATCCTCCTCAGGGTTATCCTCAAGATGGATATTATGCCCAACCTCCTAGGAGAGAGAGATCAGACACTGGTTGCATTGAAGGATGGTAGTGTTTTTTTTTTAACTCTTTTTATTATATTAATATTATTGTTGTTCTTATTCTTATTTGTTACTGACAATGAAATCGTGCTGTTTTATAGTCTGAATTTTTAATTTGAATTGAGATATAATTTTATATTAAAATTTTTTATTCTAACAAAAAAAATTAAATGTGATTATTTTTTAAAGTTTTTTACTGTAATAAAACTTAAATTTTAAATTTAAATCGATGAAATGAACGAGATTTTAGTGTTAGATGTCTCCGTGTTTGTTGCATGTAAATAATTTTGGATAGTTGTTACATAAAAAGATTTGATTTTAATGCCATTTTATTTTTTTCAGGAATTTGTAAATTTTGTGCCAGAAAAAAAAAAAAAAAAGAACACTTCCTTTTCTCATGTTTTTGAATTTTTGTGGTGTGGGATTTCTTTGGTGATTTTGGGTTTTCAAAACGATGAAAGTTTTTGTAAAATACAACTTTTTTTTTTTTTGCAATATCTAGAATATTTTACTTTTGGCACAAGAGAGTTTACAGTTGCCTTGTAGGAGTGATATTCCTTTTGGTGATGGGTCCTAGCATAGTTATTTTCATTTAGATTATATTCTCTTGAATTGGAATGCCTTAATTCCCTTAATTATACGGAAACAACGTTATTTGCTATAATTGTGATACCATGTAAATCAGATTTTAGATATTCAGAAGCAGGAAAAATATTTAAAAATATATATATTTGATTTTATTTGAGAGTGACCTAATTTTGACATAAATTTAATTTTTTTCGTGAGAGAAAATATTATAATAAAAAGATAAACATGCAGCATAACTTACGAAGTTGTTTATTTTTGCCTCTGCAGCTTGGCGG
>NW_010366959.1:0-756 GCF_000414095.1 Morus notabilis
AGTGAATATCATAATATTATGAATTTATATAATACTCCAGTTGTTTTTTTTTATTTAAATTTGGGACTTAAAGTTTAATATGAGTATGTTTAAAAGTCAAATTTTAAGTTATAGTTGAAACATTTTTAAAGAATTATGAAAAACGAGTAAACTTAAAAGTTAAAATTTGAAGGATAACAGAAACGTTTTAGGAAAAATATGTGTAAAAAATGCAATTAAAAGATTTTAAGGGCGGCAAATCATAAACAAAATTAGTCTTTTTTTGGGTCGATATTCAAAGAGCTGCTCCCTGGGCCCAAGGTGGCTCCGCCATTGACTATATTTAGGGCCCGTTTAGGTCGTTGATTCGAGTTTTTAATTTTAGTTGAGATGTGACTTTATATGAGAACTTTTTATTATAGTAAAAAAGTTAGATGTAACTGTTTCAGAGAGCTTTTTATTGTAACAAAACTCAAATTCTAAACTCGAATCGATAAAATGAACGGGGCTTTATATTCTCCGCAACAGTCATCTCAACGACCATGTAGGTAAGAATACATGTTTAATAATGTTATGAGTCATCACATGACCTTACAGGTCCGTTTAGAAAGTGTATTTGAATCATAATTTAAGTTTTGATTCAATTTTTTTGTGAGATAACTATTAGCGAAAATTTTTTATTTAATTCTTTATGAGAGGAAAACACTGCAACAGAATTATGATATGAATTTTGACTAAACAACCCAGCAACATCACCTTTTATTCGTTGTGGTGTTT
>NW_010366960.1:0-444 GCF_000414095.1 Morus notabilis
CCTGCCTGCTGAGCCCGAAAAATTTGGGCCTCGGGCCGGCCTGCTGGCCCAAAGTTCCAACACTAGTTTGGATCATACTCAGATTCCTAAATCCATACAAGAAGCCTTTAAGATACCGGAATGGAAGGCGACTGTCAATGAAGAAATTCGTGCACTGGAAAAGAATGGAACATGGAAATCACAGAGCTATCTCCTGGAAAGCCTCCTGTAGTCTGCAAATGGATCTTGATCGTCAAGTACAAAGAAGATGGAAGTATCGATCGATTCAAGGCTCAGCTCGTTGCAAAAGGATTCACACAATCCTATGGAATCGACTATGAAGAAACCTTCGCTTTGGTAGCCAAATTGAATACAGTTTGAGTTCTCCTGTCTTTGGCTGCAAATTTAGATTGGCCACTCCACTAATTAGATGTCAAGAATGCTTTCCTCAACGGAGACTTAGCT
>NW_010366961.1:0-366 GCF_000414095.1 Morus notabilis
AACTTATATAGATCTCTAAAAAGAAATTCAAATCTTAGTGATAATCATAGGATTATAATTAGAATGAGAAACCACACACTATGAGCATATTAAGAATCTATTAAGACCATCATGAACAAGAAATCCAACGCCATAAGACATATATAGGATTTATCTACGTAGAGATAAGAGAGTAAAGGATTGGTCTTCGTAGAGAAAGTCGAGAGTAACATAACGTTTGGAAGAGGGATTCGTGCCATGATTTAAATCATGGTTTGTGGCTCGCTACAGTATTTTCTCTCACAAAAAATACACATAAAACGAGAATGGTTCTGAACCATGGTTCTGAATTCATGAACCAAACGTCTTCTAAATCACAATCCCACA
>NW_010366962.1:0-578 GCF_000414095.1 Morus notabilis
GCCTCATTGTGCCCACGTGATGCTGCGACGGCCTTGCCCTGGAGAGAGCATTGGGACGTTGGGGAACCTCGAAAGATGGGTCACGTCGGTGATTCTCGAATTCTCGGTCCCAAAGAATAGAGTCTCGTCGTGCCCACGTGATGATACCACGGCCATGCCCTGGAGAGCGTGAGAATGTCAGGAATTCTCGAAAGCTCGGATTATTAGTATTATTATTATTATTATTATTCATTGTGCCCACGTGATGATACCACGGCTAGCTAGGCGCGGGAGAGCGTGGGCACGACCGGGTTCTATGGAAATTAGAAATCACAACCAAATTGAATAAATAAATAATTACAATAATTGTTTTCTTCTGTTACATCAACAGGTCTTCGATTCTTAAATTCTTCTTTCTTTGGCTTCATTCTTCGTCTTCGGGTCGGATTTCACCTTCTTCAGGGTCTGAAACTCTTTCGGGTCCGTCAGCTCGCATTACGAGGGTTTCAGAAACCCTTGGGCCCGTTTGGGGGCCCATTGACTGCGTCGGGTACACAAGCTGCGCGCGGGAAGGCCGCGCGTCTGGGCGCCCGCGCCCG
>NW_010366963.1:0-607 GCF_000414095.1 Morus notabilis
GGTAACAGCCTACTAAGAAATCCCCTATAAATGGAAATAGCAAAAGTCAATCCACTAATTAAATTGGAATTCCACACTCCCTCTCAAGCTAGGTTGTATATGTTAATCATGCCCATATTGGAATCAAATCACTTCAAAGTTTGTCTTCGGTAGAGCTTTGGTGAGGACGTCTGCAATTTAGAGTTTCGTTGGAGTACACACTGGCTATATTATTCCTTCAATCTTCTCCTTTATAAAACGACGATCAATCTCAACCTGCTTTGTCTTATCATAATGAACAAGATTTTTAGCAATGTTTATTGCGACCTGATTATCACACGACTTCATAAAACCTTCAACTGGGATCTTGAGTTCACCAAGGACTCGTTTTAACCAAATTCCTTCACAAATGCCATGGGCCATAGTTTGAACTCAGCTTCAGCACTACTTCGGGCTACGACAGATTGTTTCTTGCTCCGCCAAGTGACTAGATTACCCCATATATAGGAACAATATCCTGAGGTTCATCTTCTATCAGTTATAGATCTAGCCCAATCAACATCGGTGTAGATCTCTATGTGAAGATTATTTGAGTGAGAAGAGAGAAAAATAATTGAAGAAATTGAAG
>NW_010366964.1:0-866 GCF_000414095.1 Morus notabilis
TCCAAGCTAGTTTAGAACACCCGATTCTTCCTCGTCAATTCCTTGAATCCACGAAGACGTGTGTGGGCACACCTAAAATAAAACGGGATTGGTAAATAAACACTCAAGTTTTTCACGAACACCAACACATACACGATGTGGAATTTCAGAGAGAATTTTTTGTTTCCTCTCTCTATAATATTTGGCCACCTATGCTAGGGAGAGCGAAAATTGTGTTCTCTAATTTGTTACAATCTCCTATTTATAGAGTACTAGTCAAACTCTTAGAAAAAGTCTAAACTTTATCTCCAAGATAAAGCTTAATAATTATCTCTCACTTCTAATTTAATTTTTAAACAAAATCTATCTTTCTCCTTTATCCTCTTGGCCAGCCACCACAGGGAGATTCCTCCCTGAGGTAGGCTCATATTGCTGGTAAAGAATAGGGCAAAATTCTGCATTTATCATGCAGTCTAATTTGTAATCAAATTTAAATTTCAATTTAAGTCAAACTTAAATTAATTTAAATTTTAAATTGGGCAACTTATCAAATAAATCAATTGGACAACTTGGAGAGCAAGTAACTGAATCCCAGAGGGATTCACATTGTATAGGTGTGTACACCATGTGGACACCTCCACATGTGTATTTCAAAAGTCAAATTTAAATATAAATAATCACATTATTTAATTTATAATTAATTATTCTTGAGTGTTTTATTTTACAATTTATAATTCTAAAATTTCCATTTTACCCTTAGTCTGTTGTAGGATTACAAAGATGACACGATGACTCATGGACAGATAATTCTGAGCTCCAATAAAATTAATAATTAATTAAACTCTTTAGTTAACTAATTAATTCTAAAAGTTACTCCATATAAACTT
>NW_010366965.1:0-1552 GCF_000414095.1 Morus notabilis
CTTGTTTAGAATACCCGAATCTTCCTCATCAAATTCTTTTACGAAGACGCGTGTGTGGGCACACTTGAAACAAAATAGATTAGCAAGAAAACACTCAAGTTTTTCACGAACACCAACACATGCACAACGTGAAATTCAAGAGAAAATTTTTCCTTTCCTCACTCTATAAAATTCTGCCACCTATGCTAGGGAGAGAAAAAAATTGTGTTTTTCAATTTTCTGCAATCTCCTATTTATAGATTAGCAGTCAGACTCCCAGAAGAAATCTAAACTTTATCTTTAAGATAAAACTTAATAATTATCTCACACTTTTAATTGATTTTGGAAATAAAATTCACTCTATCCCTTATCTCATATGGCCGGCCACCATAGAGAGATTTCTCCCTGTTGTAGGCACAAATAACATATAGGAAAAAAGGCAAAATTCTACTTTTTTAATTTTGATTCAAATTCAAATTCTAATTTAAGTCAAACTTAATTTAATTTGACTTTCAATTAGACAACTTATTAAATAAGTCAATTAGATAACTTAGAGAGCAAACAACTGAATCCTAGAGGGATTCACACTGTATAGGGCGTGTACCCCATGTGGACACCACCACACGTGTGTTTCAAAATTCAAATTTAAATAATCACATTATTTAATTTGTAATTAATTCTCAATTAATTAATCTTGAGCGTTTTATTTAGAATTTCATGATTCTAAAATTTTCATTTTGCCCTTGGTGTCTTATAAGATTACAAAGATAACGCGGGGACTCATGGACCTATAATTTTGAGCTCTAATAAAATTAATAAAATTAATAAATTAATTAAAGAGTTTTAATTAATTATTAATTTTATTAATTCTAAAAGTTTTCCCATTATAAACTTGGAATTACACTCTCGTAATTATAGACATAAATTACTTCTAAACTGTAAAGTGTCCATTTGATATAATCATTGCATATAGATCAATCATCCATAAATAATTCATAATTAGAGTTAAGTGAAATCCATTAACCTTTCTGATTACATCTTTATCCTTGAGTACTATTAATTCTCTAATGGACAGTGATTCATAAAATAAATTCATAAATCGGAGCTCCTAAGTACCGAATCAACCTTAAAGAGAATTATTTATCTACTTCTTTCTTAAGAAGGAATGAATTCCATTTCGTGTAATAACATTCTCGGCCACTCACTTCATAATGTCTCCAAAATACAAGAAATATTATTAACATATCAGAATTCGTACTGAGTAAATCAAAAAATACAAATCCATAAATAATAGTCTACTAATAAATCAAGATTAAAATAATTCTATATATGACCATCGGTAGACTCAATTAGAATTTCTTTACTTAACGGAAACTATAATAAATTCATATTGTGTCTGTGTCTTGTTTTCACAAAATCTCATTATGTGTAATACACTCATTTTATATCTCGCGATATTAATAGTGCGGATAACATCATTTCATCTTAAATGGGAATGACATATATTAATAATATTTTAATTAAAAATTTCAAACTTTAATTAAATTTATTACGACATCATTTTGATTATCAT
>NW_010366966.1:0-524 GCF_000414095.1 Morus notabilis
AAATGTTTTGCACGTTTCGTCACCTTTTTTTTTTCCTCTTTTTTTTTTCTCCCTATTATTCTTATTACTTTTTTTGGGTTTTATTTGTGTTGCTTCTCATTTTATTATTCCCAAATGTGTTTTACATAAAGATTTTTTTTTATAATCCTCATAAATTATTTTTTTCCCAACCGTACGCACCTCAATAATTTATTATTTATTTTCTCTCTCGTATTTTTTTTTATTACGGTTTTTTACTTTTCATTTTTGTTTCTTCTCACTTTTTTATTTTGTGTTGCTTTCCTCAAAGAACTCGTTTAAATTGGCTTAAAAAATGTTGTTTTTGACTTATTTTGTTTAAAAGCTGGTTTTGAGCCTATTTAGATGAACAACTTAAAAATATTTTTGGCTTTTATAAACTCTTTGGGATAAGTCAGTTTCTAGGTGTTTATGAAAAGTTTTTATTTTTATTTTTAACTTTTTATTTGTAAACAACAAATTAAAAATTCTATCCATGTCCTTATTTTGCATTACTTTTTGTAATA
>NW_010366967.1:0-826 GCF_000414095.1 Morus notabilis
AAACTATTTAAAGTGAACGTGTAAATATTTCTTTTACGACTGGTAAAAATTTTTAGGATATGTGTCCATTATTCATAAAATAGTTATTTATGTGCATGTATTTCTTTTGATTAATTTTAGAAAATATTTCATTATTTTAGAAAATATTTCTTTTGAATAATTTTAGAAAATATTCCATTATTCATAAAATTTTAGAAAATATTTCTTTTGATTAATAAAATAGTTTATTCATTATTTATGTGCATGTATTATTGAATACTTTATGAATATCATTAACAATTCCATGATTATTTATGTAACCTTAAATATTGTATATAAGTGTTATATATGAGAGGATAATATTTAAGGATAATAATCGAAACGATGTTCGCAATGAATTTAATTAAAGTTTCAGAATCTTTAATTAAAACATTACTAATACATGTCATTTCTATTAAGAATGGAATGGTGTTATCTGCATCATTAATATAGAGGGATATTGAATGAGTGTATTATGCATAATGAGATTATGTAGAACTGGGACACAGACACAATTTGATTTTTTGATAATTTCCGTTAAGTATAGAAAATTAAAATTTGAGTCTACTTATAGTCATATATAGAATGATCTTAATCATGAGTTATTAGTAGATTCTTATTTATGGATTCGTGTTCTTTGACTTACTCGGCACGGATTTCGAGATCTGAAATCCTATTTCTTGTATCTTGGGAATATGATGAAATGGATAGCTGAGAATGCTAATATACAAGATGGAATACATTCCTTCTTCTTTGATAAAGCAGATAAATAATTCCCTTAAAGGTTGATTCGGTACTTGAATAAGTA
>NW_010366968.1:0-583 GCF_000414095.1 Morus notabilis
AAATCTCCTACAAAGAGTGGAGCAAAATCATGAAATTCTGCCCACTAAATAAGATCTAGCCAAACAACGGTCTTAAGTCAATCACTGTAATTTAACACCAAACTACAAATTAAATAAGGGTTGGGCGGGGAAATTACCGCCCTTATTATAAACGGAAACTACAACACAAAAATTAGAGAGCATCAAAGAGATCAAGCCAGAAAATTCCAGCTCCTCAACCCCGGAAAAAACACGCCAGAAAATTCCACCAAAACAATATGTCCACTAATTGATTCTTTCTGCTGTTGGGTCCTAATGTTATGGTTTCCCAAGCATGCCAATGCTACTTTGAAGCCTTGTTCGACCATATACAAAATTACAAACCAAAAAATAAAGATAGTGCGGGCACCATAACTAGTATGATTGGATGAGTCATACATGAGTCCCACGTAAGTGAGATCCACTCTATTTGAATTCTAATGTCCCACACAATGACTAGGAGCTCCACTTTTTCTTCTCTTTTAAGTCTACTCCACATACTTTCGGATTTTTCGTACTTGCCTCTATTAAAAATAAGCTTTGCTTTTATCTCTTTTTTTTTTTT
>NW_010366969.1:0-1199 GCF_000414095.1 Morus notabilis
ACATCTAAAATTTAGAGACTATTTATGAAAATGAACTTATGTTTTTTTTTCTCTTGTATTATTTCAGTTTTTAAACTTTATATGTTTCTAATTTTGATATCAAATTTACAAAGACTCTTTAGCTAACAAAATGACTAAAATAGAAACAGAGTAAAACCTTAAAAAAAACAGTTTTGAGACATTTTTAAAAGTTAAGAACAAAAATGAAATTAAGAATAAACCTTACTATTTATGAGATTAACCCTAAAACAAATATAGTTATAAACCTTTAAATATCATAAAAGAAAAAAAAGTGGATTAAGCACTTATACCAATTGATTAACGGAGCTTGATGAAAACTTGATCGTGTATTGTATCCTATCGATAGAATATTTTTTTCTTACGGAATAATTTTTACTTTTTGACATATGCAAAAGATCACCTCAAAAGCAGAAGAAACATTGACCATATTGTCGATTATTTTCTTCCTTTTTTCAGTATGGGGTGTTATCAGATGTAGACTTTTCTTTCTTTCTTTTCAAGGACTTGATAAGTAGGTTATCAACTCCGCAAACGTTAATTGTGCATGAATTACTATTATTTTTCTTAATTAAAGGAAGCAAACGTTAATTGTGCATGAATTACTATTATTTATCTCCTTTCTTCAATATTACTTAATTGAAGAAAGGAGACAAATATCTTTCATAGAATATCGGTCTAAATTTTTATTTATTTTTCTTAATTAATATCATTTTTAGTCAAACAACTATACTAGTCAAAAAGATATTAATTAAAAATAAGAAGAAAAAATTTAAACTCCTAAACTCTAATTTTTAATTTTGGTAGTTCTATTGTACTTCACGGGGGGAAAAAAAAAGAAGAAGAAAAACCGATTTTTTTCCAGGGTAGACAGTCGGATTCTTTGGGTTCACATTGACGTATCAAATTACTAAGGGATTAGTATATTACAAATATGTCTTCCGTCCAATTTATGGAATGTCATGTTTTATTTTATGTTTTCAGGAACTTATCATTTTCTGTATTTTTAAATCATATTAAAATCTCTAACTTCAATAATAACCTTCATAAAAAAAAATGATTTTTAAGTCTAACTGTATATTTATTTCATGACTCAATATTGCTACAGTGTTTTTTCACTAAAAATAAAGGGCCGTTCAGTTCGTTGATTCGAATTTTTAATTCGAGTTGAGATGTGACTT
>NW_010366970.1:0-5218 GCF_000414095.1 Morus notabilis
ATGAACCAAACGTCCGACTACATTTTGTATCTTTTCACTTTCACTTCGTCTATATGTGGGATCCATTGACATTCAATTTCACTTTCAACGTGCTTATTTATAGGTCTTTGAACTTTCAACGTGCTCATTTATAAGTCTTTGAACTTTCAACCAACCCGGTGTTCCCGACATTGATGTCGGGCTGACTAGTGACCAGCGTTTTCCATGTGCGTACAAAGCACACATGCCAAACCCAAACACAAGCATAAATCTCACCAGCAGACACTCTTTGGTCCTGTCTCAACGCTATTACTTAGTTAAAGGGCATATTGTTGGCTCAGTACACGGCCAATTTGGCTTGATAGATAATTTGTATGCATTGAATATGGGTTGCTCGTTATTTATAAGACGCGAAACTCCTACCTAAAAGCTTCAACCTTTATGAATCATTCAGAGAATCCAACGCGGAAAGGTTCACAATAACTTGCTCCTAATGACGCAGACATGGTCTTATTTCGAATCATTCAGAGCAAAAGATAGCAACAGAAGACTGCATAATTGCCACTCACTAACAACCAAAGATTACAATAAGAAAAACACCGATATTTACATAACAATGAAGAAATACACAAACCTCGGCCACATCCCCAGACCCCACTTGCCGCCCACAGCAAAAGGGGTATTAAATTAATATTCACAGATTCTAATCCCTACCATCTACTCCCACTGATGCATTAGAACTTTTCTGACTCCGGTCAATTTCTACTTCTAGTTAGCTCTAAAAAACGAGCTAAGAATTAGCCAATTTCTCTTCTTCTTCCAAGTTCAAACTGTTCACTTTGACCAAAATTAGAACACACCCACCATGACCCCCATCAAACAAATTCCAAGTTCAAACTGTTCTCACTTTGACCAAAATTAGAACACACCCACCATGACCCCCATCAAACAAACAAACAATACAAACATGACCCCCCACAACAAACAAGGGAAAAGAAAAGGAGGAATGAAAGTTCAATGTATCAATTTTCTGCTGACTCCGAGGTTATTACGGTCCCTTCACCTTCTAATGAAGACATTGGAAGTTTGCTCCCTGATTTCATCTTCTTTACGTCCTGGCTTGAACATATGAAGATCCTCCTTACAATTTTACAGAAGAATCTGCAACAGCAATGACAATATAAAAATATCATATTGTGGAAGCTGTCACAAGATTAAGCTGAATACTGAATACAAACAAAGTGACAATGAAATTTGTGACGGTGTTAAGAATACTTACTGCCACTGATCATCGCCCAGAAGCATCATATCCCCTTCGTCATCGGTAAAAACAATTTTCCACATGTTACGTGGGCGAAGCTGCCCCTTGATGTCAAACATCTCTTCCAGTTCATCTATCAGCTGGTCATATCCTTCCAGCAAGGACAAATCCACAGCCCGGCCAACAGCAACTCCTTGCATTTGAACCTTTTGCATGTTCGTACACCAAAAACAAACACAACGTGTGTATCAGAAACTCGTTTGAGAGAACATAAAATCCTTAATGTAAAGTTGGCATTTAAATGATATTCTACTTTCAGCACCTTGGTGCGACTCCTTGCAGAAGCCGAGCAACTTTGTTTGCTTTGAGTCTCTTTTGATAACTGCTCACGAATGGCTTCTTTTGAAGCCTTTGAACTGCCACATTTCTGCTCTGCCTCAGCAACCGACAAAGTACTAACTTGCCCCTCAGTGGTTGCCGTAGAAACACTAATTGGTTGTCTAGATACCTTCTCTACAGAAGGTGAATTTGGTGAATGATCAATCATCTCAAAACCAAACAATCTAAAAGTACCAGTTGTCTCAATTTTCTTCCCTTTATCGCATTGGTCCAAGATCTGATCATTGTTTTGCTTTGAAAGGTTTTGAGTTGAATATCCAAAGTAAATAGGGCCCACAGATATACTTTTGTTATCCTCCGAGGCATCCTGGAAATGTTGCTGGGAACCAGTTGGATGGGGAGAAGATAGCCAGGTCCCTTCAGCATGACCCTTTGGATCTGTCTGGTGATGATGTCGTACAACATGATTTTCATTTCTTTTGGCTTCAGCAGCAACACTTAGTTGTGTAATATCGTGGGATTGAGTCAATCCATAATTCCAGACAACTGAGGCGGCAGAACTTGTAGTATCTAAATTCCAAATAAAAACAGAGTCAAAAACAAAATCAACTTACTTGCCGTAAAAGTGAAACAAAAGGAACACTATAAATTAACAAAAAATAATCATACCAAGGGATAGATTATCATTGGGTGGTCGAGGCCTTTTGTTCTTTGGCACAGGTGGTTGAGCCAAGCTTCCAGGCGCAGAAGCCACAAAAGGTTCAATCTCCCATGGTGAAACTCTATCAGGTCTAGGAATTGATGCAGCTTCATCCCATTGAACCTGGGGCATAGACGAGAGCTTGTTTCACTAATTTTCACTTAAGAATATAAGGGCAAAAGGAAGGATAAAAAATGAAGGATAACATTTACCTTTAATGATCTCCACTTTGAATTCACCCACTGAGGCGATATATCTTCAACGCCAACTATTGTGCCGGAAAACCTAAGTAATAGAAAAAGGAAAAGTATTTATTAGAAAACTGAAAAAGAAAAATAAAAAACTTATAACGACCATGTACCGCTTATGTTACCTTCTTTCAGGGGCATCTTCCCCCTCAAATCTCATCTTGAATCTCATGCCAAGATCAAATTTATTACTTAGAGACTCCAGATACTTGTTTAAGCTAATAATGAACTGGCTTGTCCTAAAAAGGTTTTACCAAAAAAAAATAATAATAATAATCAGTTACAATCCGACAGAGTCCATTTAAAATTGATAAAAACATTGAGACTTGAAATGAACATACCGTGGTTTGTTATAAACAACAAAGAGGGTCTGGGTTAATACAGCATGAGAAGCCGTGGCAAGCACTCCTAGGTGCATGCTCTGACTTGAAATTACAGATGATGGCATGCTGCTTGATTGACGAGCATGACGTCTCACGCCAACGCGTAACTCCCCATTCTCACCTCTGCCCAACGAAGTATTACATATGTTATCATTAGATCCATGGCACATGGGATATATGCAACTAAAAGTTTCATATACCATATGATGAACTACTTGATGCGACATTGTTGAGGGGTGGGGTAAATAACTGTTCTAATTATAGAAAATAAATTAATAAGAAAAGATGAAAAAGCATCATGCCTGAGAAATACAAAAGAGTCCCCGGCAACTAATCTCTTAGAAGTAACAAATGTACTCCACCCTGTTGTAAGCAAATGCCTTCTTGGTTGACCTGCTCCGTTAAACAGAGAATTTTCTAAGAATAAGCCATTTGGGTTTGGTTGAAGGACTCGTATGATAACATGACCAAGATTTCCATAGTCCGGTTGTCCAAACCATGATGAATAGAGAAGAAAATGAATGGAAAATGAAAAATCTCCTCAACCTGAAAGTCACGCATTAGAAACAACTAAACAGCCAAACATATAAAGACCACTACCTCTGAAAATATGCTTAAATCGCCACTCATAACCATGAAGATCCTTGGCAACCAATTCCTGAGTTGGGGTTGACTGAGTCATGTCCTGAAGAAGATTCAAAGTTTCAAACACATAAGTCAACAGCAAGTTAACATAAACACACAGATGATTGATGAAAATAAGAGAACAAGATCTGAGACAAGCAGAATTTACCAGTTGAGGAAGGCATTCAGTGGCATGTTTCCGCAAAACAGAAAATCCACCATGAGTGCTCGTATCAGACGCAGTTAAAACCTTGCAGAATGAGTGAACAGTCGGCCTCGGAGGCTCGGGAACGGGAGGATCAGGACTTGTAGGTTCGGTTTGCTGGAGATTTTTTTGGCACAATCAAACCATTTAATTTGAGCATCTTAAAAACAATTATCAACCCGTTGAAATCACAAAGAAGTGTAACTGGCTCTTACATTTAACTCTGGCATCAAAGTAATTTGCACATAAACCTCATCTGTTTCTTGTTCCGCCTATATAAGTTGGTAATTCGGGTAAGTCAAGGAAAAGAATCAAAGAATCTATTTTGGTCTTTTGAGAAACAGATAAACAAACCCTTTTAACAAGTAGCCTAAAAAGAGGAAAACCAATGCACCCTTTTGGTGATATCAGTTTCCATGTTGAACAAACCCAAACTCGAGGATAGACAAATTCAAGGTATAATAAAGGGAAACAAATATCGAAAATAACAAAGAGTAAAATCAGAGAGAGAGAGAGAGGGAGAGAGAATACCAGGAGCTGGACGTTGATAACAGTACAAAGAATCTTCGGGGGAAGATTAAACAGTGGAATCCTCTGATTCAACTCCTGATTTGTTGAGGCTTCTAACTACAAGAATTAGCACCCAAAAAAAAAAAAAAAACACTATATTCAATTTCATGTCAACGCAAAAATTGAAACTTGGTGAAGCAGAATACAACATTCAAAGCTCATGACTTTCCCGTGAAAAACAAAAACAAAAACTTTTTACCGGGAAACAAACAAAAACCGATCTGAAAAACAAAGTTAAATCATGAGCACTTACTTGCTCCATGTGTCCCTGCGGAAAATAATAAACCCTTTCCTTCACGCGAGGAACGTCGACGAGCGGACCGGCACAAACCTTCCATAGCTCCGGATACAATTCGCCCACTACAAAACCCCACAAAAAAACAGCAAATTTTTTTACTTTGCATTTTCTCGGGAAAAATCAAGCAGACTCCGAGCAAGTACAAGAAATCAAATCAACTTTTTTTTTTTGTTTTTTTTACCTTCAGCCGGCGAAAACGAACCTCCTCGATTTGCCATCATTGAACTCTCTTTCTCCTCCAAAATCTTCGTAACCAAAGACAAAAATACTCCCTCTCTCTCTCTCTCTCTGCTCTCTGCTCTCACAGAAATCTTTTGAGCTCTTTATATGCAACACCAGAAATTAACCAACGACAACAACAATAATTAAGGATTAAAACACCGTCAATGAGGAGCTTAATGAGCAATTTAGCGTTAAACACCAATCAAATCTCCAAACTCTTCGATTCCACTTCCTTAGTATAACCGTAACGAACGATCACAGAAGAAGAAGATCTATGGATGATTAACCGAAACGCAAAACCGCCAACAACCGTTACGAAACCGCCCTTCTCACCTCGCAAAACCACTTTGCTTTCTCTCTCTAAACTCTAATGTTTTCTCTTTCTCTCT
>NW_010366970.1:5454-28410 GCF_000414095.1 Morus notabilis
ATTGGTAATTACATGCCTGTACTTTTTTCCCTTTTTTTTTTTTTTTTTTTTTTTTGCAATTTTAACCTTTGTTTTTATTTTTGAATAATTAGCAGGGACGGTCCTTAACTTCTTTAGGTTCCGTTCTTTTCACTAATTCGAATTTAAAATTTAAGGTCTCGTTTACTTCGTCGATTCGATTTTAAAATTTAAATTTTTTTACAGTAAAAAGTTCTCACAAACAATCACATCTAACTTTTTTACTACAGTAAAAAGCTCTCACATAAAATCACATCTCAACTTGAATTCTAAACTCGAATCAGCGAAGTGAATGAGGCGTTTTACTACAGTAAAAAGCTCTTAGAAACAGTCACATTTAACTTTTTTATAACAGTAAAAAATTCTCACATAACATTATATCTCAATTCAAATTAAAAATTTAAATTAACAAATTAAACAAACCTGTAACAATTTAGTTTTTATTTTTTAAATTTTGATATAGTGATACTCAATGTCATTAAATTAGTACAATTAAATCATTTTCATCTAACTCCGTCAAATTTTAAATGGTTTTATTCAGAGACCTTCATACATGTTACTTTTATTGAAAAGTTACTAAAATATCCCCCGCATAAATCAACTCGCTATTTTTTAAATATGAGATAGGAGAAAAAATAAATAAATAATAAAAAGCAAGGTTTTCTTCTTCCCTATAGGTCTTCTTCTTCCCTATGTGGACAAACCCAGAAAAAGTGCTCAAGATAGACTTGAGGCACATCAATCCACCGTCAAACCCAAAAAAATGGTTAATTACTTTTCAGGATCATTTCAAATAAAATTAATTTTGTGGAGAAAATAATTAAATGCCCTTGTGTATCTTAGAATTGAAAATATTTCAAGCCAAAATCCAATTATGTCGCCGGAACTCACCGACCCATTGGTGAAACTCGCCGACACAACCCGGCCTCCGCTCCCACAGCTGGCGCGGAACTTCAACCTCTACCATCACTGCAGTCGCAAAAGGTGGCCACCAAACCCATTGGCATCATGAAACAGCCTTCTTCCTTCTGCTTCTTGAAAGGCCAATCTGGGCATCCTCTCCCCGGATATACAGAGACAGCAAAATCCACAAACGCCAAAGTTCTCAACGAAATCCAAAATCACAAAACAAAAGCCGAAATCGAAAAAGGCAAAACTTGCAACCATAATTTTGAGGAAAACCATAGATCTAACACTTACGTTGATGCTCGAGAATATCCCAGACCCCATTCTTTAATCAATTCCAAATCAACAGAGAGAGATCACTGCAGTCGCAAAAGGTGGCCACCAAACCCATTGGCATCATGAAACAGCCTTCTTCCTTCTGCTTCTTGAAAGGCCAATCTGGGCATCCTCTCCCCGGATATACAGAGACAGCAAAATCCACAAACGCCAAAGTTCTCAACGAAATCCAAAATCACAAAACAAAAGCCGAAATCGAAAAAGGCAAAACTTGCAACCATAATTTTGAGGAAAACCATAGATCTAACACTTACGTTGATGCTCGAGAATATCCCAGACCCCATTCTTTAATCAATTCCAAATCAACAGAGAGAGATTAAGGGAGAGGGATGAGAGAGAATAAGTGAAGTATAAGCAATTTTAAATTATTTTTAATAAAATAATTTTGTTAATTTAGTCAAACCAGGTGATAGTACCATATGCAAGGCAAAAAACCATTTTCTTGATATTTTATCAAAATACCTTCTTTTGTAAGATCACATACCTTTCATAATTTTGTTAAAAAATTAACATATCTGGATAAAAAATACTTAATTGTATTAATTTAATGACAAGGACTATTTTTCAATATATTATTATTTTAAATTACAAAAATATTATTTTAGTCTTATAAGCTTGTTTTCATTTCATCTCTAATGCTTTTTAAGGACCAAAATAAAAATAAGAGGAAAGATAAAAAAAACCTTTATTATTCTAAAAACATTTTTTTCTAAAGAAATTTTATGAAAAACTTATAAACACGCAAAAAACATGAAATTCCATATTTTTTTTAAAAATGTTAGGTTTCATTTGTTTCATTTTATTTTTTTTAATGTCTTAAATCTTTTTCAAGATATATTTAAGGATAATTTCGTTCTTTCATTCAGTTTGTTCTATTTGTAAAGTATGTGGGAAATAATTTGCAATGAGTTTTTCAAACTTAAAGAGTACGTTTGTAGTTTTTAAAAAGTAAGGTGATAAATTGAGAAAACTCAAAACTAGATGGTATAAATTATAATTATGTAATTAACTCAAATGAAAATCAAAACTAATATAGGGGACGTTTGTTTCTTGTATTCATTTTCGAATATGAATCATGATTCATGATTCTTTACAGTATTTTTTCTCACAAAAAATACACATAAAATAATAATAATTTTAAATCATGATTTTAAATACATGAACCAAACGTCATCTAAGGCTGTGCAAACAGCGTTAGGTGAGTAACGGCAGCCAGGTCCTAACTGAGTCTAGGCCTAGGTTTGCGTGCCACGGGGGTAACGGAGATGGACGTTGGCTGAGGAAGCCGTCACCGTTAGTCGACGTTAGTTGCCGTCCCTTTCGTTGTCTGCTTCGAAGCAGGCAACAGGGTTGGCTCGAGTTAACCCGGCAGAATTTTTGGGAAATTTTAATTATCTTTTAATTATTTAATTTGTTTGAGCTTATAATGATTGAAGTTTGACCTGGATAGAGGGTGAAAATTACGGGCAAGTGCCACTCAAATGAGGAGGGTGGGGTCCACGTGAACACGTGGGAATCGTCCGGTACTGGTGGTTTTAACATTTTGTTTGTCAGATCAGACAACGTGGGAAGGGGAAGGTTTCGGTGGTCCTCGTTTACACACGTCAGCATGAGATCTGTACAGACGTTCCACGTGGTTAGTTTTCTTTGTGGGTCCCCCCTCCACGTGTTTTTACCCTACACCATCATCATCAGATAAGTGCAAGGAATAGTCAAGATTTTTTTTTTTTTTTTAGTTTAGAAAATATACTTTTCAATTTTAATCCTAACGTGATTTTGACGTTTGGTTCATAAATTAAAATTATATAATTAAAATTATTTTTAATTTATGTGTATTTTTTATAAAAAAAAATATTATAACGAATCATGAAATTATGATTTAAATCTTCTAACTAAACGTCTCCTTAATTGTGGATCCAACGATAAAAAATTTATACCATTTGTATAAGGTCTTACTGTAAAAGGAAATTTTTTAAGAAAAAAGGAGAAAAATTTAACCCAATTACTCAGATTATTTTTATACGTTTTTCAACAAAATCATATTAAAAATGTGAATATAAAAGAATTTAATACAAAACTAACTAACCGTCTAAACATAAAAGTTTTTTAATACTTTATAGTAGAATAGAATTTACGTGAGTTAATTATACATGAATATCAAGTACTAAATATGAAAGCTCTTTTCTTTGCGAATGTGTTTAACATTCTCTTATTAAGTAAAAAGCAAATTATTACGCGGCATTTTTAATTTATTTTATTATCTCTTTTAAGTGTGACTATAATACATCAACGTATTATAAGGAACAACAACTAAGTTCTCTCTTCATTGATAAACAGAATTTTATTCTAATTTTGTTTCAACTATGTATTTAACATTAGATGCCATTTGTTTCTTTGTATGTATATGCAAAACAAGTTCAATAATGATGTTTTAATCGATCATCAGCAAACGTAAAATCAATTAATCTTATAATGTCATGTGAGTGATACTGACTTTTAGAAAATATAATGTTGAGTTTTTTTTTTTTTTTTTTTTTTACGTTTTACACAAAATTTCTTAGAACCATGTAATTCAAATTAAATAATAAAAAAAAGAGGCTGATTAGTAAAAAAAAAATAAAAATAAAAAGGGGCTTCTGAGCTCCAATATATATCTCATTTTGATAATGCATTGTCATGATTATTGGTATAAGAAAGCTACTCTGACAATAATTAGGAGGTCCTAGGAATAAAAAATAAGGGTTTATAGAGATCAACTAGTTATATAAACATAAAATATAGAACTTTAGTTAAAATATAAGAGAAAGTAAAAAAGCGAATCAATCTAGGGATAAAATAAAACCAAAGCAAAGTACTATATAGAGATAGTTATAGGAGTAAATTGTAAAATTTATATAGCCCTGAAAGATGCATCATACGTCAGATGTGGACTACTTTACCTCTCTCAATAGGAACAATGACAAGAAAGTTAAAGTTTTTTTTTTTTTTATAGGAAGTTGAGGATTTTTTTTTTTATAAGCAAGTTGAGGATATGTTTAAACCCAACTTTAGCTTAAAATAATGAGCAGTTTCCATTCCTACTTTTGCATCTTTTATTTACATCTTAAGCAACTCCTTGTCCCCTTACAAGAATATATGATATGTATGAATTGATATATCAAAATGTTAAAGAATAATGTCCTTTAAAGCATATGTAATAAGGATATTTATTATTTAATTAGTAAAATAGTTTATTTATTATTTATGTGTATGTATTATTGAATAGTTAATGAATATTATTGAAAATTCAACGATTATTTATTTGATCTTAAATATGGTATAAGAGTGTTATATACGATAGGATAATATTTAAGGATAATAATCGAAACAATGTTCGTAATGAATTTAATTAAAGTTACAAATTCTTTAATTAAAACATTACGAATACATGTCATTCCCATTAAGAATGGAATGATGTTATCTACATCATTAATATAGAGAGATATTGAATGAGTGTATTATGCATAATAAGATTATGTAGAATTAGAACACATGCGTAATTTGATTTTCTAATAATTTTCGTTAAGAATAGAAAATCAAATTTGAGTCTATTGATGGTCATATATGAAATGATCTTAATCCTGAGTTATTAGTATACTCCTATTTGTGGATTCGTATTTTTTGACTTACTCGGTACGGATTTTGATATCCTAAATCATATTCCTTGTATCTTGAAAATATGAAATGAATAGCCGGAAATGTTAATATACGAGATGGAATCAATTTCTTCTTAAATAAAGAAGTATATAAATAATTCCCTAGAGGGTTGATTTGGTACTTGAATAAGTAACGAGCTTGTATTCATTGATGTGTTTTATGAATATACTATTCATTAGAAAATCAATGGTACTCAAGGATAAAGATGTAATTAGAAAGGTTAATAGATTTTACGTAGCTCTAATTATGAATTATTTATGGATGATTGATCTATATGTAATAACTATATCGAATGAACACTTCAAGTTCTTAGAAGTAAATTATGTGTATAATTTCGAAAGTGCAATTCTAAGTTTTTAGTAGAGTAACTTTTAGAATTAATAAAATTAATTAATTAATTGTTAATTTTATTAGAGCTCATAATTATTGATCCATGAGTTCCCGTGTCATCCTTATAATATTTACAAGATAAGATGAATTATTGAGATCTAATATCACTCGAAATAAATAATGTTATTATTTAATAAAATTAATTTTAGAACACGCTATGATGGAACCACATAAGGTCACACGCCCAGACACAGAGAGGTGCATGGGGCATGTAACACAAGTAGAATCCCACAGAGATTCAGTTGCTTGCTCTCCAAGATATCTGGTTCACTTATTTGACAAGTTTTCCAATCAAATTCAAAAGGAAAGTGAAGTATGACTTTATTTAGATTTGAAGTTGAGCTAAAATTAGAAACTGGATAAAGGAGGAATTTTCTCTCTCTCCTACTGTAAATTTGCACCAATCACATGGAGGTCTTCTTGTAGTGTGGCCGGCCATATAGTAGAAGGAAGGGAGAGAATTTTTGTTTCCAAAATTAAATAGGAAACTGTATTTTAATGAGATTAAAATATAGTAGTAATCAAATTTTCTATTGCTTTGTCTTCAAATTAAAGTAAAAGGGTTCTCCTAGTGTTTAATAAATAGGAGACAATAGAAAATTAGAGGAGAGAATTTTTACTCTTAAAAATTCCTAAGGTAGCCGAATTTTAGAGAAAGAAAAAGAGAAGAAAAGTTCTTTGAATCCTCAAATTCTTCACATACATGTGTTGATAGTGAAGAGACACAAATTAGCGAGTGATCTAATTTGATAGTTATTTATTAGAGTCCACACTCTAGATCTTGCAGATTTCAAGGACTAGACGAGAAAGATTCAGATTTTTTGAGAAAGCTTTGACTGTTCGTAGTCAAAAACCTCAAGTTATTCACCTAATCGTTTGCTAAGTATCTATCTTTATAAATTAATATGATTAATTTATTATTACATAAATTAATATAATCTATAAAGTACTAAAAATTTTTATAAAAAATTTTATTATACACAATCTACACTACCATATTTTTACACACAGAAACGTTTTGAAAATCAACACAAAATTCCAAAGATGCCTTCCACACCCACCACTTTATGTGCTTCCTATTGATCACTCCTTTGTTTATTTAATTAATCCTATCTTTTGGAATAGTTAGCAATACAATAATGCCAAATATCTTTTTTGAGTTGTGCCAACCATTTTTTACCATTACTCTCTCTCATTCACACACTTATTGTACAACCAATACTAAAATATGTGAACCATTTAAAGCTTGGCACTACTAAAGATTTGAGTAGCCCCGGCCACTAAAATTGCATGTGTCAATTTGACCTTTAGGTTGGTCCAAGGAATTAGTTGAGTAATTAAGTCTATTGCTAGATTGTATCACAAGTTTTGGAAGAATTTATACTCTTACTTTGACAAGGAAGGGAAACAATAAAAAGGATCCCTCCCATATATTTTTTCTTGGTAGATATAGGAGATACTTTTGCCAATTTAATTTAGTGGAGGTTTATATGTATAACATATAGCATAAAATTAGTCCTTTTCGGTGCAACTAGCTGGTGATTTAGCATATTTGCCTTCCGATCATTGAAATTCTAGGAAGTGTAGCAAATTTCCTTCACGATATTTGTACAACAACAAAAATAATAACTATATATTCTATCATAACTGGGTATTGTTTTGAATCCATACTCTTTAATTTCGAGCTCAAAACTGGTTAATTACTGATTAGATATGGACAAAATCACATTAAAATAAAAAAAATTTAAAAAATAAAGATATATGACACAACCTTACAAAAATTTAATAATTTTCAAAACAATATCATACCTTTATTGGTATGGTATTTTTTTCTTACCATCCTAAAGAATTCTCATAACTTATTAGAGTTTTAAATTCAGTCAAATAAACCTCAAATATCTAATGAACTTGTTGAAAAAAGTATTGAGATTATAATTCATATTTTACATTATTGTATATTTGGACGGTTAATAAATAAATAACATTCTCGTCTCATTAGATCGTCTTAAAATATAATTTAAAATGTTACATTGTTATTTTAACTTCTTGTTTCGCACCTAAAAAAATTTTAAGCAACGCGCACACCCAAGTATTTTCAATACTTTTTGGCTTCACATATATAATTAATCAGAAAAAATATTTTGTCGGTCTATTTGTGCCTTATTCATTTCACATATTTGAGTTTTCAGTTTTAAATTTCTACAGTTAAAAGCTATCAGAAAATGTCACATCTAATTTTTTTTGTTACAATTAAAAACTCTCAAAAAATATCACATTTCAACTCAAATTGAAAATTTAAATTCACGAAGTCAACGATGCCTTGATTTATATTTGTCGGATCCACCATAATTTTTATTTTGCTTTAATTTATTTTATTGGTTGATTTGCTTTATTTTTCTTGGCTACAACAAAATGCCAATGACAATAAGTCACCTTAATGGGCACGAGTGCCAATCACAATCAAGTCTTTTCCTTAACTAATCATGTAGAAAGATCTTAAACAGTTGATGGCCAAAAGACAGACAAAATCAGTCAAATCTTTTTCTAATCAACCAAAATTGAAAACAAAACAAGTAAAAACAATATTCATTATACGTAGGAAAATAAATAAAACTATTTTTATCACCAAAATGAGCAGATGACAATCCAAAAGGTGGATATTTTTTAGTATGTTTGGTAGGAAAGAAAAGCATAAGGAAGGAAGAAGGTGGATGGATTTTGGGAGGAAAAATGAAAATATAGGTTGTTTGGTAGGAGAGAAAAAAGAAAGAAAGATAAAATAGAGTGAAAAATAATACATGTGGGTTCCATCATTTTTTTTCTTTTCACAAGTGGACAGAAAATGGGATGAAAAATGGGAACAACTCATTAAAGTGAGCAAAGTTACTAAACTACCATTTTCTCCATCAACATCCAAGCAAAAAATTTAAGGGTATAAAAGTAATTTACGAGTAAGATTTTTTCTTTCCTCCCAATTTAACTTCCAATACCAAACAAGTGAAGGTAAGTTCATTTTCTTTCCATCTTCTCATACCAAACAACATAAAGGAAGATTAATTTCCTTTCCATCATTGTTATTTTCTATCACTTACATATTTCATTTCTATCCCATTTTCTTTCCTTCCTACCAAACATAGCACGTCCCAAACAAATCCCCAAAAAATTATCATATACGTGTATTCATCGTTTTTCTGATTCGAAAACACAACTTCTGCCAAATTCAAAATAATAACATGAATTCAGCCAACGCAAGAGGAAAATAGAGTAACATGCATAAGAATAATACTAGGAGATTTAACTTTTATCTTAATTTTTTTAACCTGATTAATATAGCATGCGAATTGTCATTATTTTATTAATAAGTATTTAAAAAATTATTTAGTATAAAAAAATTAGGATCCTTAACATTACTTTGTATATTTATAGTTAATCTAACTAGAGTCTCATGTGATTAATAGATCAAGTAGTTAAATATAATCTTGCCTTCTTGTGAACACTAGAAAATCTCCATAGGAGGAGCAATATATATAATTATAAGCCTCCACCAATTCCCACGTAAGCATAGATTTTATTTGCTAATCACAATTAGTGGCGTGGATAAGCATTTCCTAGCTTAGCTTAGGTGTTTAAACCCTTTTAGAGTGCCCTTTTTGATAAGAGAACATGGAAGAGAGTGACGACAAACCAATCAAAGCATGGTTTTGTGTGTGTTTGCCTGTACCTCTGTATAATTAGGGCTTTAAGTTAATTTATAAGTTTACTTTCAAAAAAAAAAAAAAAAAAGATAATTTTTAAGATTTCTTGTTCATGGCGTTATTGCCTGACATCTGTACCATTGGCTTATGATAATTGAGCCTTGTGCTTTTTGGTGACGACACATGTCTATTGCTAGCGCCCTTTGCTGCCATCCAAGAGCTATATTCTGTATATCTATTGTAATTATAAAATACATATTGAATAAAGTTATAATCAGAATTTAGAGGTTTGTTAAACTCAAGATTAGGTTCGACTAGCATGGTTGTTGTTGTTATTATTATTATTATTATTATTTTATAAAGGGGAAAAATTACCACAAGGCTTGAAATTGCAATGATCAATAATTGACCCAATAGTAAGGGTGGCAATTCGTCTCATATGTCGTGTTTTGATCGTTTTTTTTAAATTTGTAGTCAACCCGAACACTACCCGTGACAGGAAATTTTTTAAAAACCGCAACACGGATACGACATGACCACTTTATGAGTTGACACGACACGACCTGAAAATGACCAGTGACACGAAATTGACCCGTGAATCTGAAATTGACACGAAAATTGTATATTTTTATTTAGTTTTTTACATATTAAAAATAACTTAAAATTCATAACACACTAAATTACAATAACATCCATTGAAATTAAGTAAATAATAGTATAAGATTTTAAGTATAACTATCATGATATCACAAGTTCATAATAAAATTTAAAATATGAAATGAAAAATATATGTATTTTTTAGTTTTTTATGAGTTTCGTGTCGTGTTCGGGTTAGGCGGGTCCAACCCGAAATTGACCCGTGTTTTTCGTGTTAATTTCAGGTTGATCCGATTCTAATCCGAACATCTTTTTTCTCAATCCTAACCTGCAAAATTCATATCGTTTTCGAGTCGTGTCGTGACCCATATTACCGGCCCTACCCAATAGCTCAAGCATTCAAATGGTTTGTGTTATAGTAGATAGTGTTGGGATCAAATTAATAATGTTTTAACCTAAAAAGTCCAAAACAAAAAGAAGAATAATATATATATATATAACAAAAGATTGTAATTAATTTTGAGACGTGAATAGGGGAAAATGTAGTGTGGCTTGTGAATTTTACTACAAATGATTTTTGTGTTAGAAGGATATGAATAGTGAATAATGCAGTCTAAATGTGAGAGTAACAGGCAATACCATTAAAAATATAAAATATAGAAAAAAGATATTAATTTTCACAATCATCATTTAAAATTTGCAATTTAATTTATTTATAGATTAAGATCCCACCTGACCTATTCAAGAACATTATTATTTAGCTCCATTTTGTTTTCATTTCTTTCCTTAAAAAAAATAATTAAAAAAAGAAAACAAAAGAAAAGAAGCGCAAATGATTCAGCCAAGGCAGAAATTGGGAATGGCTGCTCCCACCTTAGTGACCTCAGACAAGCTCCTCTTGATCCACTCTAAAGTCCCTTAAAAGGGACATGCTGCGTATTTGCCCCACCACATCCCTCAAACCCGGAATACTTTTACTATTGTCACAATATACTAAAGACAAGAATTCTTTTAAATTATTAGTGCCAATAATTATTAATTTTTGTTCAAGGAGAGAGAGAGAGAGAGAGAGAGAGAAATATTCTCAATTTCTTTTTCTATGTTTTCAGGAAATTGATGTCATTTTGTAGCTTGGTGATCTTGTTTGCACACCCCATGTGGGTCAATTTGCATTTGGTTGGAGTTCCTTGGCTGCCCTTAGCCTGCACAAATCAAAAAAATTATATTTGAACCAAAATTTATTTATCAATAAAATAGATAATAAGAGAGAGGACCCCACAAATTGAAGTTGAGCCAATCCTCTTTGTATCCCTTTTCCACCACCAAGGATTTAGCAATGCTTATGTGGTGTGGGGCATGTTGGGGAAAAAAAATATATTTCCTAAAAGAATAGCAATTAAGGTTTAGTTTATGTTTAGGTGGATACCTTGCAAAACATTAAAGAAAGGAGCATTTTGGGTTGGATTCCATGTGAAGACAATCATGGGCAAATGGGATAACTTTTTGGTTTCTTTGGTGAAGGGTGGCTACCCTTGAAATTGCTTCCATGTAAGCACATTGCAGCAAATGGTAAGACAAAGTTGAATAGAGATTGTTGGTCCCCCATGGGCGGCAGCAGAAGTAGTAGTAATATTTAGTTTTGACCTCCTTTTGAACTTATTTTGAGGCTTTTATCACCCGTTGGATCTTGTTATTTTCAGGCCTTGATAGATGATGATGTGGACTTGTAATCCAATCAAAACAAAAGATCTAATGGACCCCACATCCCATCTTTTGTTTTTCCCTCCCCCCTTTTTCCTTGCAAATGGAAAATACATAAATCCAATGTGGAATTTTCATTTCACTAATTACCATATTGATTTGAGATCTAACCACCTCATTGCCTTTGTCTTTATAGTAAGTAACGATTACTCTTTCTTGGAAGTCATTTGAGTATTGATTCACAAGTAATTAAAACTAGTTCAATTTCCTTTATTTTGTTGTTGTTCTATTACTACTATTATAAGATAGGGAATAGTGCAACTAGTTTGTGATGTGATTTGATAAGCCATGTATTTGTTAAACTAAGCAATCCCATTAAGGGAAAAGGCAAACAAGAAAGGAAAAGCATAGTTATAGATTTAATTAGCCAAGCAAGATTCCTCCTAATTTGAATGTTTAATATCATACAAAAGCAAGTCATATTAGTACCATAAGATTGGTCAACTCGGATTATTCATGACTAACCAAGTCAAATCCCATGTTATTGTTCTCTAATTGGTCAAATGAAACCCATGTTGGCAATTTTTTTTGTGTGTGCATAAATTAGGTTTATATTGGTCTACCTACATTGCACACTAGGAGAGTATGAACTGGTGGTGAGCTTCCTGGCAGCTTCAAGGTGGGAAAATATGATTTCCCATTGCAGACATAGAAACTGTTACAACAATTATATAACCAGAACACATTTTATTTGTTTTTTTTTTTTTTTTTTTTTAAAGAGTTCAAAGTTAAACCCAATTATATGTGTCTAACTTACCCTTTAAAAAAAATTGGGTGTAATAAGAGGTGCTCAAATAGCCTCAATTAGGAACTTCCATTGTTTGAGTTAATACCATTTCTCTCTCCCTTGTATAGCCTATAAATGAAAATTTTCTAGCATTTTGTTAAAATATCTGTCTGAATTTTTGGCATGCTTCCTAGAATTTCATTATTGTGAATTTTGACCTCAGAGTATTTTGTTTTCATATACTTTTGAAAATGTTTGAATCCATTCAGGTCAATCTTATTAGAGTTGAAATCAAAGTAATTTTGTTTTACCAAGTATTCAAGTCTTTATTATTTTGAGAAAAATCACTCTTCCAATCCTCTTTTTTTTTTCAATAAAAAAAAAAGAATAAAGAAAGATAGGCTTAATATGATTTACAATCAGAACTGCATCCTGCTATGAGTTAATTCTAGATTAATTCCCCGCGGAAATTCCTCATTGGATAAAGTATATAGATACACAACTATATATCTATATAGTAACCATATTTTGTGGGAGTAAAAAAAATCTAACACTAGAACCTTATGGAAATATGGCATTAGCATGATGTTAGCAAAAGGTGTCATAAGCATCTTGAAGAAGAATATTTATCAAAAATTCATCATGTTTGTCTTGATAATGAGTTATTAAACAGAACATTTGAGTGTCATTGGTGAGTTAATTATAAAATAACGCTGCCCTTATTTTTCCTTGTATATTCTATGAGGTAGAAGAGTTTAATATTGTTAACTTACCTACCAACATGGTGAAGATAAAACATAATTAGTTGTTGAACCGTACTATTCGGGCTAATTTTGATTATAATTTGGTCAAATTCAGATTGATGACATTAAATGAAGACTGAGAATATTAATATCTGTGTTTAGTGGGTAATTAAGATCCCTTTGATTCCAACTTGTTTTCATAATCTCTGAGTCTTGTTTCCTTGCATAGTTTTTCGTACAAATATTAACAATATAAGCATTGTTGACAATAATAACCTCAAATGCCTTCTGTTACGAAATAAATAAAAATTCTACTTGGTTTTGAAGACTTGTTAGGCAGCATTACTTTGATTTGAGATGGGTAATGGCATAATTCCTCTAGCAAGTAGGATGTTATTAGAATGTTTTGATTAAGAGGAGAGAGAGAGAGAGAGAGAGAGAGAGAGAGAGAGAGAGAGAGAGAGAGAGAGAGAGAGAGAGAGAGAGAGAGAGAGAGAGATGGTAGTAAAGTTAATGAATAGAAAATTATTCAACTGGGAATATATATGCTTAGTAGTGTCATCTACTAGATGGATCTCCACTAATATAATCAAAACGCCCTATTATGGTGCTCAAAGTTCAATCTCCTCTACAGAGAAGTTTTGCATTATGGCTTTACATCATATTGACCTTAGAATCTCTCAAGCTTTTCAATTCTGGGATTAGCATGTCATTCAACTCCATGATTTTACTTATCCATTTAACATAATTTTGAAGTTTCGGTGAGAACCACAAAGCATGTTCATGTACCACCGATCATTTGGTAGGGTAGTATGATTGTTTTTACTCGTCAATAAGACCTTAATTTGAGTCAATCGATCCCACCACGGAAAGTGAGTGATATGAATAATCAACTGAAAGATCTGTACTATATATGTCTTTCTGAAATTATTTGATCACGTCACTTTTTATTTCTATAATCTTTCAACTAAAAAAAATGATTTGTGAGTTTGATAACTTTGAATGCAAGATGTTTTAAAAAGCCACCGAAATCATGAGAACATGCAGGGAAAATTAAAGAATGTGCTGTAAGAGTTCCACGACTAATCTTTTTTTTTTAGTACCACTCTGCCATTATCAGTTGACTTGCTCAAATTGGGAGGAAGTAGAAAAAAGCAAGAATAGAAAACACAAACTTAAAAAAAAATAAAAAATAAAAAAGGACATAAATAGAAAATATTTGCATTTATTAATAGGAAAACGTGTTCCAAGTTAGATGCTATTATGTTAATTCATCACTTTGCAGAAATCTTCAAGTAGACTCAGGATCTCAGAAGCATATTCCTATGATTACCAAACAGAACATTATACTAAGTCTAGCTAGTAAACCTCATGATGCTTCAACTTCAAGGTCCCTCATTTATTTATTATTATTTTTCCTCATCTTTTAAAACCAAAACGAAGATTTAATATCCCTTATGTCTTTCAATAATCCAAATTTATTCCCATTACAATGAGGTATCAACAATACGTGCCTTGATTATTCCAATTACATGAAAAGAGATAACAAAACTTATTAAATTTAAACCTAATTAATTTTCAATAGTTATGGCTAATCCCCTATCTGTACTTTATCATGATCACTAGCCCTTGAACAGTTGCAAGCACCATGCAAGTGGGTTTTGCACAAACTTTTTAGTGTCGGCGCAAAAAAAAAAAAATAAAAAAATTTAGCTTAATCTTAATTTAGTGCCTAACACTATATGTGCATATAAGATGCCTAAGGTTGAGTTGAGCAACTTAATACGGTGACCAAAAAAAAAAAAAAAAAAAATTTATAATTTTCTGCGTGCTTCTTCTGTGAGAACCTCTCTGTGGTGAAGCAACTTGCAAAAGACTATATTGGCATGTATACCAAAAATAAGTCTTGTTGCTACATATTTTAAGGTCTTTTTCTTTATCTCTCATTTTAGCACTCTTTTTTTTTCCTTCTTATAAACTATGTTTTAGGAAAGTGACATTCCATCTACATAGAGAAATAAAATGGGTCACTTGCAATGATGGCTACAACATATCCCAGTTTTTTTTAAATTTTTTTTCAATGTATGAGTGTATATTTATACATGTATATATAACGTGTATATACAAAAATACATGTACACCTTTCCTGTGTTTAGGGGGGAATACACTTCTAATTACATTATTCATTTATAGTCAGTGCAAATAACATGTATTTAACAGGTCCATGTCTAAGGTCTTTATCAAGAGTTACATCTAAGGTCTTTATCAAGAGTTACATGCCAATTTTTATGCTCCAAATTCAATTAACTTTTGTTATCAAATGTCGAAAAGATCTCAAGTTAAAAAGGGTGGAGATACGCCTAGGAAGAGGGCTAATGGGAAAACGGTTCACAAATTAAGGAAATGTTTATGTAACCATCTTTGTATTTGTATTCTAGTTTGTTTGGCATTATTTTATTTATTTATTTTCTTTTTAGTTTAAAGTCATATGCAGACTTGGAAGAAGCGAAAGAGTAACAACTTGTTTGAAAAAAAATTTGAAAAAAAAAAAAAAAAAGATTCTATGTGCTTAAATCCTATAAGTCAAGCCTAAATAAAGCTTAGCTACCTGCATTTTAGAGACCTTAAAGATGTCTCATTTAATTGGTTGTAGAAAATAAAAATGATATAAAACCAAGAATTTCTCTTAGAGCCAACATAGAGTAGACTTCATTAATTGATTGTTTTACACTTAGAGCTACTTTAGTGTATCTGGACACATATAGATAGTGAGAGAGAGACAAAGAAGACAGTGGAAAAAAGAGAATCAGACAAAGAACATGATCAAACTCCAACAATAAACTAGGTCCAACCATTGTTGTGTAAGGTGAAACATTAGTCAGATTTCATATGTTTAATCTGGTTTAATATTTTGTCTTCATTTTCATTTGAATCTCTAGGAATTGCAATGGTTTTCAATTTTCATAGTTTAGTGTAAGTTTAGTATTTTTTAAAACCAATATGGTTTGTGTTTGTCTATATTGTGAGGGGTTGATATGATAACCCCAAAACCATAAGGATTTGAGTTCATAAGGAAAGTAAAGAAAAGAGGAAACAACATTTTATTCACTGATAAAAAAGGAAGAATATTTCCAATCTCAGCTTGTACAAAAGATGAATCAAAATGCAAACGGTGAAAAGGGCCAGGTTGTTTTAACTCTTAAAACTTCTTAGAGAGCATATGACCTCTATATTGTAACATCCGGAAATTAATGAATCCAAAACTAGGAACTTGAAGAGAAATCACTTCTTTGAATTGGTTTTATTAGGGTGAGAAAGGAGCAAAAACAACCACTGAATTGTGCCCACCAAAGCCAAATGAATTTGAGATAGCTGCAAAGAAAATCAGAAGAAATATAAGCACAAAAAGTCTCTGTTTTCTTTTCTTTTTTCTTTTTCTCTTCATAAAATGTAGAACATTACTCATTTTCTTCTATAGTTGGAACATTTTTTTTAGTGTTGAAAATCACTTACCAACATTGACCTCATGCTTCTTCTTTACATTTGGAACTGTGTCAATTGTAACATCAGGCTCCAAATTCTGTGAAAAAGAAGAGATACAAATGCATTAGAAATCAAAATCATTAAATTTTAGCAATAACTAGATTTGAGACTTGAATTTAGTACATCCTGATTGATAGTTGGATGCAGCCATCCAGTGGTGATTGCTTTTATGGTTGCTACTGCTTCCAATCCACCAGCAGCCCCAAGACCATGTCCAATCATTGACTGCAATTAGATCCCAAAAAACAAAATGTATAAATCAAATTATTTTGGTCATATGAGAAAATCCCACACGAAATCTAATGGTATAATATCATTCTTCAATCTTTTTGGTTTTCTTGCCTTAGTCCCATTCATCTTAAGCTCAGATGTGTCCTTAAAGACCTTCTTGATTGCATTGACTTCAGCTAAATCCCCAGCTAGAGTTGATGTTGCATGAGCATTCACATAGTTCACCTGTAAATCATCAACACAATTATCTTTAAATGAGACTGTCACAATTCAAAATCTTTAATTAGAGTTAAGATTAAAAAAAAATGTACTAACCTCTTCAGGGGAAACTCCAGCATCTTGTAAACTCTTGGTTATGCAAGATGAGACCCCAAGGCCATCTGGCCTAGGATCAGTCATGTGATGAGCATCACATGTTATGGCACCTCCTAAGTATTCTGCTATTATCTTTGCTCCTCTTTTCATTGCACTTTCCAAGCTCTCCATTATCTTTTCCAAGTTTAAAAAAATCAGTTAGTAAAATCCAAAAGGCACCACATAAGTTGTATCTACATGATTGGACTACAACATAGAAGTGAAGTGAAAGGTGCTTTAGATGTTGGAGCAACTCTATGTGATCCTCACTGCATGTTTTTAACCAATCACAAATTCACATGTCAAATTCTGATACCTGCATAGTCTTACATTTTGATTTCTAACTAGTTGAAGAAAAGAGTGTTAATTTACCTATTCATTCTAAAAGTTCAAGCTATTAGAAGGTGGGATAATAATTATTCTATATTCTAACACCCCTCCTCACATGTAAGACAGACAATGGAAAAACGTGACGGTAAATATTAATTAGAAAGCTTAACACAAGAAGAAATCCTAAGCATATTAAAGGCCTCACAACTGATAGCAATTCTTAAGGATGTGAAGAGTGAAATTATAGGAGTTTGAACTCATTACTTTCTTTTTTGATACCATTTTAGTTTACTAATTCATTCCAAAAGCTTAAGTTATTTGGAGGTGGGCCGATAATAATTTTATATTCTGACAAAGGGCTTAGCATTTTTCAGAGATAGGATTAATCATACCAGCACACCACATCCTTCTCCTATGACGAAACCATCACGATCTTTGTCCCACGGTCTCGAGGCCTTCTGGGGTTCTTCATTTCTTTGAGACAAAGCCCTGCAAGCTATGAACCCACCAACACCAGTGGGCAGGATTGGAGCCTCACTCCCACCAACCACCATGATATCTGCTTCACCTCTCCTGATGTGGTTTGCAGCCGCAAAGAAGCAGTAGTTGGCAGTGGCACAAGCAGTAGAAATGGAGTAATTGGGCCCCATCAAGCCAGTATCTATGGCTAACAATGCTGACCCCATATTGGTTATAGAGTAAGGAATGAAGAATGGAGATATCTTCTTGTATCCCTTTAGGATAAGATTTTCAACCCCAGTGGTGAAAGCAGTTAAGCCCCCCATGCCTGTTCCAACCAAAACTCCAATTCTTGATTTGTCCATCTGTGACACAAAGCAGAGAAACAAAAAAAAAGGTTCAATTATGAGTGTTTAACAAAAAGTACTGGTTGAATTACATAACAAATACAATGTGACTAACAGTATCAAGAACTTCATGTCCAAGGTTAGCATCTTCAAGTGCCCTCTTGCCACCAACCAAACCGTATCTCCAGCAATCATCAAGGCGGCGGTCGTTCTTCCCGTCAATGTAGCCTTTGGAAGAGAAGTCTCGAATCTGTCCCGCGAAGCGGACAGAGTAGTTTGAAACATCGAATCTGTCTATCGGACTTATCCCACTCTCTCCCTCGAGAAGTTTGTTGTAGAATGTGTCAATGTCGTTGCCAAAAACCGAGACCAACCCCATTCCAGTAATGACAACTCTTTTCTTGGGATCTTTCTCTCTTTTGGGAGATGAAACAGTTGGAGAAGCCATTGCCTTGATTGTTCTGCATTTTCTTGCTGCGTGTGGAAACTAAATTAAAGCCATACTTACATTAAACAACAACACATAACAAAAGCGGTCGATAGAAATACTAGCCAAGACATTAGAAGGAAAATCCATAATATTAGTACTCACATAACAAGAGCGGTAGATAGAAATACTAGCCAAGACATTAGAAGGAAAATCCATAATATTAGTACCAAGTTAGCATATTAAGAAATAGTTTTCTTTGACAGAGCAACACTAAATGCTTGTTTGGTGGGAGGGAAAAGTGAAAGGAGGGAGAGGAGTGAGGGCATTAGTTGATAGATTTCGAAACTATGGTTGTTTGGGTAGGAGAGAAAAGAGAAGAAAATGGATTGAGCGAGAGATCTTAAATTTCTTTCCCTCTTACCGAACATAGCCCAACGACAATTTACACACGAAAAAGGCGAGTTTTCAATGACCACAAGTCAGTTTAATGAAGACATTGCAATTAAACTCATCTCTTACTCAAAGCTCTCAACTCTCAACAACAGTTTCCAGAAAATCTCTCACATTCCAAGAATGGGTTTGTTACTCATCACAAAATACCAATAATATGAAGTTACATAACATTAACACAAAAAGTAAAAACAAACTTTAGTTTCAAAAGCTTTGTGATCATGTGACACTTTAACAAATAATATTTTTCTAGTATGTTGATTCTTGACATGATCATATTACCAGAAGTAGAAACAAACCCACTTGACTTTGTCCCAGAAGAAACCATATGCACGTTCTCCATTGGCCTAAGTCCATTGTAGTGGCCCAAAAAAGCTCCATTATTGCCACCAACTTCTCTAGCTCTAAACACTGCACCAGAAGAAGAACAAGAAGAACCGGCCAAAGACGCCATGATTTATCTTCCTCTTTTCTCCTTTCTGAGTCTCCAAAAACTGGAAGAAACTCAAATGCATATAAAGAAAGTGGAACAACTTTGTGTTATCAGTGATAGAACAGCGGGAGCTAACAAAGACAAGAGGTTTTTTGTTTGTTGGCTTTGAAAGAAGAGTTGGAAAGTCCGTCACATATTGTTGTATAAGCAAGTCCAAAACAAGACTTTTGGCGATGATATCAAATAAATAAAAATAAACTTAATTTTTTTTTTTTTTAAAAAAAAAGAGGGAATTTTGCTTCATTTTCTTTTAATTGCTTAACTACCACAAACAAACACTTGAATGTGATGAAGAGAGTTTTATATGTATGCTTTGCTTACCTGCTTTGGCGGTAGTTTAGTTGAGTTATTATTGCTTTCTTTTGTTGGGTTTCATACTTTGTTGCCTTTTATGAGTCTGTTTGGCACTTTCTTTTCTCTGCTCTTGTACCAGCTGGAAATAAGAGGAGAATTTATATTCAAGTAATTCGCAATTTAATTTTGTAAGAAGATAATATTTGTAGGCATCAAATGTAATATAATATGATTCTATATATTAAAAAAAATGTAATATAAGACCAACTAAATATGACCTTTTTATTAATTTGTATGTGATTGATTTTTTGATTGGTTTTCTATTACATTAAAATTTAACTGTGGAAAAAAAAATTATCTAACTGTGTCTGGCACTTGGTTGGAGCAAAAATGAACAATTCCGTTAGGCCAGGAGATAAGTTTTGGAATTTTGATTCAATAAAAATTATCTAACTGTGTCTGGCACTTGGTTGGAGCAAAAATAAACAATTCCGTTAGGCCAGGAGATAAGTTTTGGAATTTTGATTCAATAAATAACCTTCTAAATCTCACAAAAAATACTATCGAAAAGGGAAAAAATAAATAAATAAATACACAATTATTTTTAATTAAATAAGAGAAATAAATGAAAACACCCAACGGTGTCGTGGTGTAGTTGGTTATCACGTCAGTCTAACACACTGAAGGTCTCCGGTTCGAGTCCGGGCGACGCCATTTTTTTCCCTATATTTGTTCCTATGTCATTTCCCTTTTTGGGCTTCTCAGCTCCAAGCCCATGCCAAAAAAAAAGCTCTCAACCGACAGACATGCAGAAAGGCTCTCCCTTTGTACGTTCTTTGCTAATCTTACTAAATTTCAAAAGTGCATCAATTAGAATTTTTGGTGCCTTCCAAACTCATTTTAAAATAATTTTATTTTTTATATAAAAATAAAAATAATTTCAAACTTAAATAGAAATTATTTTTAAAAATGAGTTTAGTAATTTTATTAAAAGATTATTTTCAGTATAAAAAAATTTATTAATGTCTCTCTCTCTACTCGAGAGAGGAGAAAACATAAACAAAAAATAAAAAACGACTAAAAGACATTTTTTTATTTATCTCTCATTTTCTACTAAACCAAAAAATTATTTTCATTTCTATTTTTTATTTTTAATTGTGTCAAACGCTATTTTTCTCTCATTTTCATTTTTTCTCGAAAAACATGAAAAATAAAAATTAAAACAACTCCAAACACAACCTTTATCTTTTATTTTTAATTCATAATTTTTTTAGTCAAATAATTATACTAATAAAAGAATATTTATCAATAATAAAGAGTAAAGGTCCATCTCTATTTTTTTCTACTTTTCTTTTTATCTTCTTAATCCAAAAGTGCCAAGAAATCGAAAGAGTAATCAATGTTATAATCCGACCGAGTAAATCAATCCAATCAGTCTACTTTCCATCGCTACTAGGTGGCTAATCCCACCCGAAATTGTTGTTCGGTGAGGCGCTTTTATGAATAGATAGTAAAGAGTCACATTTCTAATAATCTCATAACATTTTTTATATCCCTAAAAATAATTTCAATCTTAAATAGAAATTATTTTTAAAAATGAGTTTAGTAATTTTATTAAAAGATTATTTTCAGTATAAAAAAATTTATTAATATCTCTTTCTCTACTCGAGACAGGAGAAAACATAAACAAAAAATGAAAAACGACTAAAAGATATTTTTTTATTTATCTCTCATTTTATACTAAACCAAAAAATTATTTTCATTTCTATTTTTTATTTTTAATTGTGCCAAACGTCATTTTTCTCTCATTTTCATTTTTTTCTCGAAAAACATGAAAAATAAAAATTAAAACAACTCCAAACACAACCTTTATATTTTTAATTCATAATTTTTTTAGTCAAAAAATTATACTAATAAAAAAATATTTATCAATAATAAAGAATAAAGGTCCATCTCTATTTTTTTCTACTTTTCTTTTTATCTTCTTAATCCAAAAGTGCCAAGAAATCGAACGAGTAATCAATGTTATAATCCGACCGAGTAAATCAATCCAATCAGTCTACTTTCCATCGCTACTAGGTGGCTAATCCAACCCGAAATTGTTGTTCGGTGAGGCGCTTTTATGAATAGATAGTAAAGAGTCACATTTCTAATAATCTCATAACATTTTTTATATCCCATGTGGTATATATTTGTGGTTTGTTCTTTTTAGAAGTATACTAACCGTTTACCCGCGCGTTGCAGGAGGTAATAGTCATGAGTTATACAAAAAGTTGGTAATTTTTATAGTATAAGTAGTATCTCAAACGATGCAAATATTACCTCAAGTGCCAAACCAAGCAAGTGTGAACAGCAGTGAAGGATGCAGCACTAAGAAGATGAAGCACTAAATGACCCTGCGTGGAAACCCTAAATCTAGTTCTTGGCAAAAAAGTTCTCGTGCCCTGATAGTAAAATCATCCTCTATCTTGAGGAATATAAATTCTCATGTTTGTTTTCTTTTACTTTTTCTTGAATCCAGTTACCTGTCTCTCTCACCGAGTTGATCGGCTCTGTAATTGTCTCATTCGATTATTTTGTTGGATGAATTTTCACCGTTAACAATATACATGTACGAAAATGTTATCTTTTAAATTTCAAACATTATTCGCGGACTTAAAAACACTATACAATAATTTATTAAATAAAAAACAATAGTTTATCAAAATTACAAATTCAAACGAGCTCAGTACTAAAAATTTAGGAAGTGAAAGAAGAAAAAAACCCTTAAATCATTATAACTAGATCATATTGAAACCTAATATTCGTTTTTGATGTTGAAGTCTTCAGTTTGCCCACAAATATTGGCCGTTTCTCAGCCATTATAAATGCTCTCTATGCTATATGGCATTTCCAGTCGTTGCACAATTGTCAAACCTTGGAATTGTCTCTACCGTAGAACTTTTCATAGCATCAAATTACTTCTTCCAACTAGACATGGCCATTTACACGTACTTGGTACGCTAGCCATTGGAATTGGGCCCCACAAAAATAAAAATGTGATGCAATTTTCCGTAGGTGGGACCACTAAAGAGAGCTGGACCGTTGAACTATATATATATATATATATATTTTTTTTTTTTTGGTTGAACTAATTTCACTCTCCTGTTCTTTTTC